>NW_027411903.1:0-60348 GCF_047663935.1 Musca autumnalis
ATAGTAATGGGAGGATACGTTCATGGAAACATGCAGCGATCAAAGTATTGCAAAACTAAACTATTGCCGCAAATACCAAATCCATGGACCATGTCGCAATCTATGGATACGTGGAAGAAAAATCTTAAAAAAATTATAATGCAGCACAATGTGTTTCCAGAAATTAAACAGTTGTGGAAGCAATTTTATGATTTGGAGCGTGAGTTGAACAAAAAATTGGAGAAATTTCGCTTCCTATTTGATACCTGCAATCCCGTGGTGTATGCAGCCGAAATTCACTGCAACTACTTGCAGCAGTATTTAGATAGCCCTAAACGAATTTTGTTTGTTGGTATGAATCCAGGTCGCTATGGAGCGCTGCAAACCAGTGTAAGATAAACAACAACAACATTTTATTTCACACTAACTTCTTTATTTACCTTATTTACAGATTCCTTTCGGAAATATAACGACAGTAAAGAGAGGCATGAGATTAAGGGGTCGCATTACGCCAACTCCAGGGCAACGAGGCAATATATGGCTGAGAGATCTAGAAACACCAGAAGAAGAAGGCGATTCAAGTAGCACCCGTTTCTGGCGTTTAATAAGTGAGCTATTCGATGGTGCGGAAAACTACTTGGAGTTGTTTTTTGAAAAATGTTTTGTACATAATTTCTGTCCGCTGGTATTCATTGACAGAAAGGGACATAATGTATCACTTCCATATATTGGACCAAACCTTCGACTATTTGCCGAATGCCGCAAGACATTGGGAAAGCAAATTACCCTATTAAAACCTGATCTGATTATATGTATTGGACAATTTGTAAGATCTATGCTTTCGAAGACAAGACAAGCGAAAGGTCGAGAAATATTGATGATTGAACATCCCAGTTATAAAAAGAACACATCAGCAGACAAGTGGATACGTGACGCAAAAAAAGTATTTCGGAGCAACGGTTTATTTTGGGAGATTATAAGAGGAAGCACATGAACATGCCAGCGAAAGTGAATTTGTTTAAGTACTAGTATTTTTAAGGATTCTCAAACCAATAAACGTGGATTTTTTAAAGAATATTTGTCAGGCCTTCCCAGGCAAATAAACGTGGGTATTTTAAAAAATATTTTTCGTAGGTCCATTGTTCAAAAAACGACCGACTAACCATTAGACGTGGATTTTTTAAAGAATATTTTTCGTTTACGCACTAACCAATAAATGTGGTTTAAAAATATTTATCAGGACTTCACATGCCAATAAACATGGATTTTGGAGACTATTTGTTAAAGCTGCACAGGTCAATAAACGTTAATTTTTAAAGAATATTTTTAAAGGACCCACGTTCCAATAAACGTGGATTTTTAACGAATATTGTTTTTTTTAACAATCCATTTACCAATAAATGTGGATTTTTGGAGAATATTTTTTAACAACCCAGTGACCAATAAACTTGGATTTTTTAAGAATATTTTTCAACGGCCCACAGACCAATAAACGTGAATTTTTATACCCTCAGTATTTATGCTAACGAGGGTATATACACTTTCATACGGGCAAAATGTACCTCATTGAAATAATGGTTTTAGACCCCAAGTATGTTTGGACGAAAAGTGTTTCAGACAGTTTGAAGTTGATATAGCCATGTCCGTCCATCTGTCTGTCTGTCTGTCTGGCTGGAGCGCACGATTACTCTCGAACGGATCAACCGATTCGGTCCAAAGTTTGGCTTTCGTAATATTTTGTCCAAACTTAGTTTAAGTTCGAAGATGGGTTATATCGGTCCACTCCTTCCGGTACCTCCCCCACAAAAGTTCGAAAATGTTCGGAAAATTTGTGCGCACGATAACTCTTGAAGGAAATAACCGATTTGTTCCATACTTTGGACTCAATCGGTCCACTCCTTCGGGTATCTCCCACACAAAATTTCGGAAAAGTTCAGTTTAGGACCTTTTCTCGAATCGCTCGAATTTTGTAACAACTTGTATTCACTACCCTTCATACGACTGTACAAGTTTCATCAGGGGCAAACCCATACTTCCTGACAAAATAGCCTGAAAGTTACAAAAAACAAGTAAAAAACAAGTAAAAAAGTATCAGTCAGCTTTGCTGACAGAGATATACCCTCAGCCTGTGTATATTGAAGCAATTTTTTCCCAAAAAAAACGTATGTATTTAGGGGGTTTTAAAAATTTTGGATGTATGAACCGACAAAAATTTTGATTAGGATTAAAGATCAAAGGTTTTGCGGAGGAATGCGGAATGGATCGACATTGACCATTATAAAAGTGGATCTCCAGCCACAACATATGGTGCCATAGGGGTTTTTACACCCTTCGGGCTGTTTGCCCAAGAAGTATGGACTTGCCCCTGAAAAAAATTTTACCATCGTAATTGAGGCAGCGAATGCAAGTTGCTTCAACAAAAATCAACGTGATTCGATTGCAGGTCTTAAAGTGAACTTATCCGAAATTTTGTGTGGGAGGTACCGGATGGAGTGGACAAATGTAGTCCATGTTTGAACCTGATCTATATCTGGTAGATATATTAGGATGTGTAACGTATGGACCAATTCGGCCACTCCCTTCAAGAATTACCGTTCGAACAATTTTTCCGAACATTTTTGAACTTTTGTGGGGGAGGTACCTGAAGGAGTGGACCGATATGGCTTATGTTCGAATTTAAACTATGTTTGGACAAAATATTACTAAAACCAAATTTTGGATCGAATCGGCAGATCCGTTCGAGAGTTATATTGCGCTCCAACCACCTCACACGGTTTCATAGGGTTATTTTGCAACTTTGGGGCTATTTTCTAAGGAAGTGTGGACTTGCCCCTGATGAAACTTGTACCGTCGTATAGGGGGCAGTGAATACACGTCGCTAAAACAAAAATCAAAGCGATTCGAGAGCAGGTCCTAAACTGAACTTATCCCAAATTTTGTGTGGGAGGTACCCGAAGGAGTGGACCGATTGAGTCCATATTAGAAACTCATCTGAGTCTGGTAGACCTTTCACGATTTGCAAAGTGTGGACCAAATCGGTTACTCCCTTCAAGAGTTATCGTACGTACAAATTTTCCGAACATTTTCGAACTTTTGTGGGGGAGGTACCGGAAGGAGTGGACCGATATGACCCATCTTCGAACTTAAACTAAGTTTGGACAAAATATTACGAAAGCCAAATTTTGGATCGAATCGATTGATCCGTTCGAGAGTTATCGTGCGCTCCAGCCAGCCAGACAGACAGACAGACGGACGGACATTGCTCAATCGACTCCAAATTGTCTGAAACACATTTCGTCCAAACATACTTGGGGTCTAACACCATTATTTCGATGAGGCACATTTTGCCCGTATGAAAGTGTATATACCCTCGTTAGCATAAATGCTGAGGGTATAAAAACCCCTATGACACCGTGTGTAGTGATTGGAGCGCAAGATAACTGTCGAACGGATCTGCCGATTCGGTCCATTATTTGGCCTTCGTAATATTTTGTCCAAACTTAGTTTGAGTTTGAAGATAAGCAATATTGGTCCACTCCTTCAGGTACCTCCCCCACAAAAGTTCAAAAATGTTCGGAAAAATTGTGCGCACAATAACTCTTGAAGGGAGTGACCGATTTGGTCCATACTTTACATATCCTAATATATCTACCACATATAAATCAAGTTCGAATATGGACTATATTTGTCAAGTAATTTGGGTACCTCCCACACAAAATTTCGGATAAGTTCACTTTAAGACCTGCTCTCGAATCACTTTTGTTCTTGTTGAAGCAACCTGCATTCGCTGCATCAATTACGACACTAAAAGTTTTTCCAGGGGCAAGTCCATACTTCTTGAACAAACAGCTGGAGAGCACCATATATCTCGAACTGATCAACCGAGTTGGTCCAAAAATTTGGCCTTCATCATATTTTGTCATAGTTTTAGTTCGAAGATAGGCAATACCGGTCCACAACTTCCGGCACTTCCACCGAATATTTAAAAAATGTCACTTAAGTGATAAGCACGATATCTCTTGAACAAATTTGGTCAAAACTTTGGATCTCCTAATATTTTGTCCAAATTTAGTTAAACTTCAAAAATAGAGGCACCTTACGGTACCTCCCCCACACACAAGTTCAACATTTGTGTCCAAGGGTAGTTTAAGGTCTGTTCGCCTCTGCAACACTTTTGAACTTTTATCCTAATCCATATTTTCGTCGGCAAGTTCAAAAAAGGCCACAAAATACTGAAAAGACATTCGATCTGTCCGTAGATGAAAGTTTCAATTCACATAGGCTGAGGGTATATCTCTGTCGGCAAAACCGAGTGATACATTTTTACTTGTTTTGTATAAACATTTCCAATATTTTGCCAAAAGATGACAACAGAGCTATTACATTGTTTATGATCCGCTCCTGGTTTCGGGATAGGAACCATAAGAGCAGTTTTCCAGATTTTTGGGAAATAGCAAAGATTGAGGCAGTGATGCAAAAGGATCGCGAGAAATTCGAATATAATACAACATGCTCGCTTCACAGTCTATACCATATGATTTCTTCGTGGGTCTTCGAGAAATCGCCCATTCAACATCTGCTGGTTTGACAAAACCAACCAGTTCCCATTGTGACCTATCAGTGACAACCGAACCGTTAGCTAGACAATCACTGCCAAACGATACCAAGGCATTCCCCGTGCCGATCCCTAATTTATGAGAACACTAAAGGAATAGTCACTAGGAAATTCCCCTACTGGGCACGTGTTTTCAATGTGCTCAGCTAACATTTCAGCGTTAGCTACTTCATCACAGGTAATATTACCATTAGGATTAAGGAGGTCACTAACAGGATCTGTACCAGCCCACCCAACAGCTGCCTTTACCTTCCGGTAGGTATTACTGTTAACCGTAATTCCCTGGAGGTAAGTTTGTCTACAATAATTTTCGTATTGATATATCGCCTCCTCAATAATACGACTAAGGTTGCGTATATCTGATTTTAATAATGCCATTCTGTCTAGATCAATCAGAAACTCTCTGCGAGGGTAATCTTACCATTTTAGTTGGTGCCGTCAGATTTTTTCGATATTTTAGGTCATTATCTCAGGAAGTATGGACTTGACCCGGAAAAAAATTTTACCGTTAGGTCAACCTGCTGAAAAAAATTTCAAGACGATCCGAGAGAAGCTCTTGAACTTCACTTATTCCGAATTTTGTGTGAGAGGTACCCGAAAGAGTGGTCCGATATGAGCCATCTTTGAACTTAAACTAAGTATAGACAAAATATTACGACAAAATATTCCGAATCGGTTGATCCGTTCGAGAGTTATCGTGAGCACCAGCAAGCCAGCCACCAAGACAGACAAACGGACGGACATGGCTAAATCCAGGGTTTAAAAGCCAGCATCTAAAAACATTAGCATTAGCTGTACACTTCAACTGCTGCATAATATTGACACACACGGCTAAATAAGCAACCGAACGCATATTTATTTTTGTAAATTTTTGCTCATTTCGTTTTTTTTTAAGACAATCTCGTGGGCTTCTCTAGGAAGACCTTGTGATCTTCAAAAGGAAGACCTTATTGTCTGCTATAAAAAGACCCCGTGTGTTGTCTTCTATATAAATAACTTGTGGTTATCTATAAGAAGACTTCGTGGTCTTCTATAGGAAGAATTTTTTGTCTTTTATAAGAAAAGCTTCTGTAAGAAGACTTGATTCTTTTCTTTAAGAAGATTTTGTTGTCTTCTATAGGAAGAACTTGTCTTCTGTAGGAGGACATTGTGGCCTTTTATAAAAATACCTTGCGGTTTTCTATAAGAAATCCTTTTCGTCTTCTATAAAAAGACATAATGATCTTCTAAACGAAGACCATGTGACCATCTGAAGGGAGACCTTGTGGTCAAGGTGCAAAGAAGACATTGTGTTTTTTTTTCTATAGGAAGACCTAGAGGTCTTGTATCTCTTCTTTAAGAAAACCTTGTAGTCTTCTATAAAAGACCTAGTGGTCTTCTATAAGAAGACGTCATAGTTTTCATGATATTCACTTGCGGCCTTCTATAAGAAGACCTTGTGACTTTTTAAAGTAAGGAATTGTGCTCATCTTCTGTAAGAAGTCTTCTAAAGTAAGACATTGGAAGACCCTGCTACCCTCCAAAGGAAGGCCTTTTGTTATTCCAAAAGAAGACCTTATGGTATTCTATAAAAATAGCTTGTGGCTTCCTTATTAATCACGGTGCTTTTGAAGCAACTCTAAATGGAAGGTTCTTTTACCTGGGAAGTTTTTGCGGATTCTGAAACTTCAATGTTCATAGATGAGAAATATCAATAATCAAAAAAATCGCAGGCGCACTTTTTAAATAAATCCCGATTCAAAATGACATTTTTATGGATTTTTTAGGTTTTTACGATTTTTTTAGTTTCAGAATCCGTAATACCTTGTGGTCTTCTTAAAAATACTTTGTTTTCTTCTTTGTGGTCTTCCGAAGGAAGATCACCATGGTGCAGTGGAAAACACGACCACTTGGTACTTAAAATGTCTGCGGTTCAATCCATGACAGAACATCAAAATTTTTGACATTGGTAAATCCCCTCAGTGTAATGTTGGCTTAAATTTGCTGGGGATTTCCGTCATGAAGAACTTCTCTAAAACTGGTGTCGTAGGACCCATGTAATTGTGCCAACATGAATCGGTGAGCACTTATCGATATGAGGGGATGTTGAGGTACGTATATTATACCTAATAGCTTCTAATGGCTCAACTTTGGTTGTCTTTGTACATTTTGTTGTTACCAGGTCCGCAAACGTATAGCCGTATCTTTATATTAATACAATACTGACAACAAACCTAACTTATTATTATTTCAATGCACGTCTAAATTCATTTACGATTGGATATTTTTTGTATTCATTGTAAAATAAATTGAAAATCAATTGCACTGTAATTAATATTGAGCAACATTCAATCCAGAATCGACAATAGTCGAAGCTTAACAATTTTCATTTAAATTTTAATTTTTTTGTACAGGGAATACTTTCTACAACTTGTAGACCCTACACTAACGTTGAAGATACCTCAACCAAATCCGGCCTTCCTTTTAAGAAATTTATACCGAACAAATTTGGTCGAACCACAGTAACCAGTATAAGCGTTTGTGATAATACAAACAGGGGATGGGATCGATAATTTGTTCCATTCAAATAATACACTGTTTAGCCATCGACGATATTTGCCGTCCAGCCACAGTTGCACTGAGAGCAGTGCAGCAGCAATTTTCCATTGGACAGCTAACAGCGCGGTAGTCACGTTCCGCAAATTTGTGTTTGCCCCTGGTATATGCATATGTAGCTATGATATAACTACATGTGTACCACTTCGGGTATGAATCATATTAAAGTGAAAAAAATTGTACATACAAAAGTAACAACACAATGTAACATCGCTTAGTCTTATAATGGAAGGCAGCCAGGAAGGTCAACCGCGTTGGGAGCAATTTTATGAGTGCTCCAAAACGTTGAACGAAACTTTGAGGCAACGAACACCACCATTTCCATGCAATCCCATCTACAGATACATATATACATATCATCCCCTGGAGCATGCTGGCGAAATTTACCGCAACTTTTTGGAAAAGTATTTAAATGGACCCAAAAAGATTTTATTTATTGGAATAAATCCCTCACGCTATGGTTCACTACAAACTGGAGTATGTTCAAAAAAAAAAAAGAAAAAAATATTGCAATACATTTTTATTCCCAATTTAAATAAATTTTAGATTCCTTTTGGCGATATTGTCACGGTACGAGATCGAATGCAGTTACGTGGTGCCATTAAGAACCCTCCAATGCTGTATCCTAATATAGCAGTAACCGGTTTGGATTCACTAGAAGATGAAAAAGAAATAAGTAGTACACGTTTTTTGAATTTGATTAAATCGATTTCGATTTGAAGCAGATTTCTCAGATCGTTTTTCAAATATTGTTTCGTGCACAACGTCTGCCCTTTGGTATTTGTTAGCAACAATGGATATAATGTGTCATTGAATCTTCGGCTGAAAAAATACCCACGGAAACAATGACAATAATGGAAGAGGCCTGTTTAAAAACATTACAGAACAGGTAGAATTGTTGCAACCAGAAATCATAATTCCTGTGGGTTCGTACGTTTACAAAATGATTCGAAAGTTAACTTACTATAAATATCGAAACTGTGTATTAACGAAGATTCCACACCCAAGTCCTTAACATTTTGTCTTGGAAACGCAGTGCATAAGTAAATGCAAGCAGATTCTAATGGATGACAAAATATTTGCCGATATTATCCAAAGTTAAGAAAATGAAAATCGAGTTTACTATGAAATTTTTTGAAATCATGTTCAAAAAAATATTCAATTGAATTTTTCATGCCACCAACCTAGTGTCAAGTGTGCCAATTGTAAAAATCTTCACCCATACCAAGTAGTCTCCTTCTGATTTTCTCATGTATTTTTATAGTGTTGTTTAATCAAATTGTCATAAAATCGAATAAAAATTGTAACATTGGAAAATATTGAAATGTGTTTGTTCTATTGAATTGGAATTATGTTTATATAAAATGGAAATCCATTTCAGAGGGACGTTTAAAATATTCTTAAAAAAATCCAAGTTTATTGGGCTGTGAAGCATTAAAAATCCACGTTTATTTAACTGTGAGACCTAGGAAAATATTCTTTAAGCGGTTATCCCTACTTGTGCTGGCCAAACTCAAACTCAATTTTCATAATTTTTTTCTGAGAAAACTACCAATATTTTTAGGTAAATCTTTTATTCCTATGAAAGAGCACATGTTAAACTACCTTTGGAATTTTGTTGTTGAAAAATGGAAATTTGGTGTTGCCTTCGCAACATTCTTCCTTCACGAGTGCACTCTGCCGCACGTCTCTCTGCCAGTGCAATTCGTGCTTGGTCGATTTTTTAGCATATTCGTGTGCGTTTTGTACACAGCTAACTCCGATCGAGCTTAAATAAAATAACAATGATTTTGTACCTTCGTTAAAAAGACCAATCGCAATGTAAGCTGTCACATTTACAACGAGTGCTCCACTTGAAAGGGTTTGGGGCAAATTTTTCAAATAAGTTGATTGAAGCTTTCGTTGCTATTTTGACTGAAGCCCCCGACGCATCTTTCGGGTAAAGACTCTTTACTTAGAACGTTGTATATATGTAGGTCTAATAGCATCCAAAACATTTGATGGCAGTGGTCTGTAATCGTGTATGAAAGCCTCTTTTCTTGCCCAAGCCCGTTGATATGAACAAAACGAGTCTTCATCGGTTGGACATCTCTCGTGACGGTGATTTGTATCGCTTGAACTGTAATGATTAAATGTCGCCCATATTGCCTCATGCATATTGTGAATTTAATTCAAATGGGGTCGAATTGCAAGTCCATAGTAGACAGTGAGCTTGTCAATCAATTTTCCTTTCAACATTCCTTTGCCTCCAAGCTTTTTGTTACTTTTTCCTAAACTTCGAATGCGGGACCCCTTTTGGACGTGTCCGATACATTCCTTCGTTATGACTTCTACCTCCCCATATGGATTAGAATTTAGTAGAATTCATTTCAGGGAATTCCCAACAGGTAGCCATTGTGAGGCACATTAAAATTATGCAAAACGAAGTGGTATAATAAACCAATAAAGTACACCTAAACACACAAACCACTAGGGGTTCTCCACTTTGAAAGGTCATATATCAGTCAATTTTGCTCCGATCGACATTTTTTGCGACACATTCTATACTACCTGTTCTTCAAAATAAGCCAATAATTTCTTTTCCGATCTTTTGAAATTGACATGTAGGGATAACCCCTTAAACAAGTAAAAGAAGGCTATAGTCGGACGGAGCCGACCATGCGATACCCTACCCCACTTCTCATGGGCACTAGGTTTCCGCGTAATTTTTATACCCTCCACCATAGTATGGAGGGTATATTAAATTTGTCATTCTGTTTGTAACACATCGAACTAATCATTTGCGACCCTATAAAGTATATATATTCTTGATCAGGATACAATTCTAAGACGATCTAGCCATGTCCGTCTGTCCGTCTGTTGTAATCACTCTAGCGTCCGCAATAATTAAGATAGAGTGCTGAAATTTTGAACGCGAGGGTCTTTTTTCCATAGGCAGGTCAAGTTCGAAGATGGGCTATATCGGTCCACTCTTTGGTATTTTGACGTTCTTCGCCACATTTGCAGACCGAATTAGCTATAATTTGGCACTTAGGGTTCCTAGTGATCAACAAACTTATATCCCAAAGGATATGGGCCAAGTTCCAAGTTTTGGTATAGTCCCCATATAACGTACCTCCCGATTTTCGGTATTTTGAGAATTTTAGCCACAATTTGTAACCGAACTATCTGCAATTTGCCATTTGAGGTTCTCAGTGGTCATGAAATATCTTCACCAAGCATCGTCAACATAGGTCCATGTTTTGGAATAGCCCCCATATAACGGTACCTCCCGATTTTCGGTATTTTGAGAATTTTAGCCACAATTTGTAACTGAACTATCTGCAATTTGCCATTTGAGGTTCTCAGTGGTCATGAAATATCTCCACCAAGCATCGTCAACATAGGTCCATGTTTTGTTATAGCCCCCATATAACGGTATCTCCCGATTTTTGGTATTTTGAGAATTTTAGCCACAATTTGTAACCAAACTATATGCAATTTGAAATTTGAGGTTCTGAGTGGTCATGAAACATCTCCACCAAACATCGTCAACATAGGTCCATGTTTTGGTATAGCCCCCATATAACGGTACCTCCCGATTTTCGGTATTTTGAGCATTTTAGTTACAATTTTTAACCGAACTAGCTGTAATTTGCCATTTGAGGTTCTCAGTGGTCATGAAACATCCCCACCGAACATCGTCAACATAGGTCCATGTTTTGTTATAGCCCCCATATAACGGTATCTCCCGATTTTTGGTATTTTGAGAATTTTAGCTGCAATTTTTAACCGAACTAGCTGTAATGATCGGTATTTTGCGAATTTTAACTACAATTTGTCTATTCAAAAATAATCGTCAATAAAGGTCCATGTTTTGGTATATCCCCCCCATATAACTGTACCTCCCGATTTTCGGGAATTTTCAGTGGTCACGAAATTTCTTCACTAAAATTCGTCAACATGTGTCCATTTTTGAGGGTCTACATTGTTTTGATGAAACTACCCTCAATTTGACTCTTGAAGTTCCCTGCAGCTATAAAACTTTTCCGCCAAAAAAATTAAAGATAGGTTGACTCTTTGATATAGCCCCGTAGGTGGTACCTTTCACCTAGCTGAACACATTTTTTTAGATTAGATTAGATAACACTGTGCAACAAAATGGAGGTGAAAGTCTGGGGCACGGAAAATTCCTCTTGGGGAAGAAAGGTTTTGGTGAGTATATTATGAACCCCGAAGGACAGATCCGCCGTGAGTCGAAGTTCCGCGTTATGGCGTCATGAAATTTTTGTTAGAGACCCTGTGGGCCATCAGGAATTAGCGTTATATCTTTGTTCACTGTTGCTTAAGTGCTCTACAAAAACAACAAACAAAGATATAATGCTAATTCATGATGGCTTACAGGGTCTCTTGCAAAAACTTCATCACGCCATAACGCGGAAGTTCGACTCACGGCGCATCTGTCCTTCGGGGTTTTTAATATACACACACCAAGGGCTTTCATCTCCAAAAGGAATTATCTCTGCCCCAACATTTGTGTTCACAGTGTAATTTAAGCAATAGTGGGAGGCAGTAGGAGTCTATCCATTGTCGAAAAGTTGTTCCACCTAAAATTGTAAAAGGACCCTAATTATTCCATTTTAATTAAGACTATTTTATGGTGGAGGGTATATAAAGTTCGGCCCGGCCGAACTTAACGACTTTTTACTTGTTTTATATGATTGCGATATCCCCTTGTTCCTTCCATCGGGGATGTTGTGGGCATATATCGCACCTGTGCAACCTTTTTATGAAAAAACGCAACATAATGATCAACTGCACCACACACTGTAAAAATCGTCCATTATTTTGTCTGCTCTTTCGTCAAACAAATTCCGTTATGCCGCTCTTAATTTCTTCAGAGTAACTACTAATGTATCAACATGTTTCCGTCTCTACTGAAAAATATAACATTTTGAGTTACTACCTTTTTGTTAAACAGGTGCAGTATGTATGTAGGTATGTTTGCGACACTTAATATATTATTTTCATTATTTCGTAATGGACAGCTGGACCCGTTTTTGCAGATTCAGAATCTACAATGTTCATAGATGAGAAAAATCAAAACATAGAAGTCACATTTTTTAGGGTTTTTAGGCTCTCAAGATTTTGCTTGGAAACTGCAAGTCCTTTCGAAATGTATTGCTTGGACGGCCTGGACTTCGGCTGCCCTTTGGGTTCCATTCTAGGACTGTCCTTGGGATGCTGTGTTGAGGCTTCTGCAGAGTGTGGCCTATCCAACTCCATTTCTTTCTTAATAATTACCGCAATATAGGCTCTTCATTTGTCAAGGACCCTAGCTCTGTATTTCTGATTGTGTTGGGCCAAAATATACGGCATATTATTCGTAGGCATTTGTTAATGAAGGATTGTAATAATTGATCCGTTTGTTTCGTCGTCATCTAGGTTTCACTGCCATACAATAGGGTATATTTCACACATGCATTAAATATTCTTAATTTAGTTGTCAGTGATAGTTGGGTTGTCCGCCAGGTACTATATAGCCTTCCAAATGCTGAACGGGCTTTTTTTCAGTCTGTTTAATACATCTTTACCAATTATGGCGATAATTTGATATGATCGATCCAAGGTAACAGAAAGATTGCACATATGTTATTTCCTGGCCTTTTATTTTTATTTTGTTCGATGAAGTGTTGTTTATGCACATCGCATTTGTTTTTTGGTGTATTTATTTCTAGGCCCATTGACTCTGCTATTTCTACCAAGTCATTTATTTTTGTTTGCATGTCACTGAATTTGTGTGATATTAGGCAGATATCGTCCGCGAAGTCAAGGTCCTCTAAATGATCATGTAGCTTCCATACTATTCCTCTTTTCTTCTGGCACACTTTTGTCCTGATTTCGTCCAAAACAACAGCAAAAAGGAGGAGTGATAGAGGACATCCGTGTTTCACTCCAGCGTTTGTTGTAAACGTTTCGCTTTGCATCCCATTGTGTATAACATGTGGCGTGGATCCATCGTACATTCGTTTGATTATATTTATTATTTTTAGTGGTACACCTCTAATGAGCAGGCACTCCCATATGGCGTTTCGTTTAATAGAATAAAATGCTTTTTGGAAGTCGATAAACACCAGGTATAATGGAGCTCGCCATTCAATTGACTGGTCAATTACGATTCGTAGTGTGTTGATCTGGTCGACGCAGCTGCGATATGGTCGAAACCCTGCCTGTTCTTCTCTTAAAGTTTCCTCCACAAATTCCAACCTTTTATTTATGAAAATTGCAATAGTTTTGTAGATAGTATTAAGGAGAGTTATCCCTCTCCAATTGTCACAAATGGTTGGATCGTTTTTTTTTCGGTAATTTAATTACCGCGCCTTTCGTCCACGAATTTGGTATCTCTTCATTACACCAGGCGTGATGAATATATGGGTAGAGAATTTCCGGAAAAGACTACAGGATTTGTTTGAAGAATCTCAGGAGGTCTGGTGCTTTGTTACGTTTTAGCTTCAGTATTGCCGAGGATATTTTGGTCAACGGTGGGAGGGTTTTCTGATGTTGGTCAACTGCTTCTGGGAATAATATTTGAAAGCATAGTCGGGTTTGGAATATTAGTGTGTTCATTGATATTACTTATTGTTTCGAAATGCTCCTTCCATCTGTGGGTTTGGTCTTCAGTGTTTGTAAGTAGCTGGCCAACGACCAACTGAACAATAAACGTGGATTTTTTAAAGAGTATTTTTCAAGGATTCTCTAAAAAATAAACGTGGACTTTTTTAAAAATATTTTTCAAGGATTCTCAAAACAGTAATGTGGATTTCTTAAAGAATATTTTTTAAGGATTCTCAAAACAATAAACGTGGATTTTTTAAAGAAATATTTTCAAGGATTCTCAAACCAATAAAAGTGGATTTTTTAAAGAAATATTTTCAAGGATTCTTAAACCAAGAAAAAAGGAGTTTTAAAGAATAGTTTTCAAGGATTCAGAGACCAATAAACGTGGATTTTTAAATACTTTTTTTCATAGATTCACAGATTAAATAAACGTGGATTGTTCAAAGAATATTTTTCAAGAAATCACAAACATTGCATTGTTCAAATTATATTTTTCAAGGATTCACAAACCAATAAACGTGGAATTTTAAAGAATATGTCGTTGGAAATGCCGTATTTTTAATAGATTTATTATAGCCTAATTCATTGTTGTGACCAATTAATAAGTTGTAGTAAAGACTAAAAATTTTAGAATCAACTTATTCACAACATTTGTTATATAAACGCCATCCCTTCTTTGCCTCCTTCAATTTTTAACGCTCAACCGTTTATGCACGCCATTCATAAAACAGGTCATCGCTAAATTAACTACGAGCATTAGACAATGTTTAGAAGAGCAACTATTTGTCCCCACTAAGGCGAAGGTGGGGGTGGATTTGCACTAACTAAAAGGCCATGGTACACTGTTCAAATGATACAGGGTGTTTTTTCTTAGATTTTTTTATTATTTGCAACGACCTTGGAAGCCTTTGAACTTCCCCCATTACCATCCACCAAAGAAATGGAAGAAACTCAATTCGAATATATCTAATTTAATTTAATCACTTTATTTTTGTCATTTTCATGTGCAATATAATTGGTCATCTGACACGCAATAATTAATAAAAAAAACATAACAAAACGAAATGAAATGAAATAATGGCACCTGCTCATCACCATTTTCTTTTTGGTAAAAATTAATAACTTTTGTTTTTCTTACTATCAACTTCAATTTCGAAAAAATAAGGTCAACTACAAATTTATGGAAGGGTAGAAATAACAATCATATTCGAGTGGCCCACTAATTTAATAGGAAATTTATGGCCCAATTTTATTGCTTTCCTCAAGGTATGCAATGCAATTAGTACATTTTTAAAAACTCCCTGGAAGAATGTTGTAATTACACAAATTATTTTCTTAAAACACATTTTTTCCCTCCTCTGAAATATTTTGTGTTTCAAATTACAAGAAATCGATATGAATCGGCTTTGCCGACAGATAGCCTCAGTTATGTATTCGATCATATATGGACATATTAAATACCGGCAACACAAACAAAATTGTTATCTAAAAATGTTACAATTGTTGTGGAAGAATTGCATTGAAATATGCTATAGTTATTATAATTTTTTTGATTACACATATTTTCCTTTAATTCAATATTATTTTGTAATAAATTTGCTTCCAACAGAAGACAACGATTACACAACGATATAATTTTCATAATCACCCATTATTCGCCATCATTTGTCGTTGTCAAATCCCGCGTCTTTTAAGCTGACAAGTGAAATCTGCTGTTATTCCTTTTTTATGACTCATCTATTTTTTCCCTGCTTTCATATATCAGAAATTGATATATTCAAGGTCAATAATATATTGTTGTCTACCACAAGCTTGGCGGGATACCTGACAGGATGTGTTCGAACAGTTGCAATACAATACATGCTGCACACTCATGAACATTGGATTGGCATGAATATATTCCGTGGGAGTGGAAAGGAACATTTTGTTGCAAAACTATTCTTTAAAATATCCACGTTTTGTGGTCTGTTGGATAAAATATTCTTTAAAAAACCAACGTTTTGTGGTCTGTTGGATAAAATATTCTTTAAAAAATACACGTTTTGTGGTTTGTTGGAAAAAACATTCTTTAAAAAATCCACGTTTTGCGGTCTGTTGGAAAAAGATATTCTTTAAAAAATCCACGTTTTGTGGTCTGTTGGAAAAAGATATTCTTTAAAAAATCCACGTTTTGAGGTCTGTTGGAAAAAAGTATTCTTTAAAAAATCCACGTTTTGTGGTCTGTTGGAAAAAATATTCTTTAAAAAATCCACGTTTTGTGGTCTGTTGGAAAAAAATATTCTTTAAAAAATCCACGTCTTGTGGTCTGTTGGAAAAAATATTCTTTAAAAAAATCCACGTTTTGTGGTCTGTTGGAAAAAATATTCTTTAAAAAATCCACGTTTTGTGGTCTGTTGGAAAAAATATTCTTTAAAAAATCCACGTTTTGTGGTCTGTTGGAAAAAATATTCTTTAAAAAAATCCACGTTTTGTGGTCGGTTGGAAAAAATATTCTTTAAAAAATCCACGTTTTGTGGTCTGTTGGAAAAAATATTCTTTAAAAAAATCCACGTTTTGTGGTCTGTTGGAAAAAATATTCTTTAAAAAATCCACGTTTTGTGGTCTGTTGGAAAAAATATTCTTTAAAAAATCCAAGTTTTGTGGTCTGTTGGAAAAAATATTCTTTAAAAAAATCCACGTTTTGTGGTCTGTTGGAAAAAATATTCTTTAAAAAAATCCACGTTTTGTGGTCGGTTGGAAAAAATATTCTTTAAAAAATCCACGTTTTGTGGTCTGTTGGAAAAAATATTCTTTAAAAAATCCACGTTTTGTGGTCTGTTGGAAAAAATATTCTTTAAAAAATCCACGTTTTGTGGTCTGTTGGAAAAAATATTCTTTAAAAAATCTACGTTTTGTGGTCTGTTGCAAAAAATATTCTTTAAAAAATCCACGGTTTGTGGTCTGTTGGAAAAAATATTCTTTAAAAAATCCACGTTTTGTGGTCTGTTGGAAAAAATATTCTTTAAAAAATCCACGTTTTGTGGTCTGTTTAAAAAAATGTTCTTTAAAAAATCCACGTTTTGTGGTCTGTTGGAAAAAATATTCTTTAAAAAATCCACGTTTTGTGGTCTGTTGGAAAAAATATTCTTTAAAAAATCCACGTTTTGTGGTCTGTTTAAAAAAATGTTCTTTAAAAAATCCACGTTTTGTGGTCTGTTGGAAAAAATATTCTTTAAAAAATCCACGTTTTGTGGTCTGTTGGAAAAAATATTCTTTAAAAAATCCACGTTTTGTGGTCTGTTGGAAACAATGTTCTTTAAAAAATCCACGTTTTGTGGTCTTTTGGAAAGAATATTCTTTAACAATCCACGTTTTGTGGTCTGTTGGAAACAATATTCTTTAAAAAATTCACGTTTTGTGGTCTGTTGGAAAAAATATTCTTTAAAAAATCCACGTTTTGTGATCTGTTGGAAAAAATATTCTTTAAAAAATCCACGTTTTGTGGTCTGTTGGAAAAAATACTCTTTAAAAAATCCACGTTTTGTGGTCTGTTGGAAAAAATATTCTTTAAAAAATCCACGTTTTGTGGTCTGTTGGAAAAAATACTCTTTAAAAAATCCACGTTTTGTGGTCTGTTGGAAAAAATATTCTTTAAAAATCCACGTTTTGTGGTCTGTTGGAAAAAAATATTTTTTAAAAATCCACGTTTTGTGGTCTGTTGGAAAAAAATATTCTTTAAAAATCCACGTTTTGTGGTCTGTTGGAAAAAAATATTCTTTAAAAAATCCACGTTTTGTGGTCTGTTGGAAAAAATATTCTTTAAAAAATCCACGTTTTGTGGTCTGTTGGAAAAAATATTCTTTGGAAAATCCACGTTTTGTGGTCTGTTGGAAAAAATATTCTTTGGAAAATCCACGTTTTGTGGTCTGTTGGAAAAAATATTCTTTAACAAATCCACGTTTTGTGGTTTGTTGGAAAAAATATTCTTTAAAAAATCCACGTTTTGTGATTTGTTGGAAAAAATATTCTTTAAAAAATCCACGTTTTGTGGTCAGTTGGAAAAAATATTCTTTAAAAAATCCACGTTTTGTGGTTTGTTGGAAAAAATATTCTTTAAAAAATTCACGTTTTGTGGTTTGTTGGAAAAAATATTCTTTAAAAAATACACGTTTTGTGGTCAGTTGGAAAAAATATTCTTTAAAAAAATCCACGTTTTGTGGTCTGTTGGAAAAATATTCTTTAAAAATCCACGTTTTGAGTTCTGTTGGAAAAAAATTTTGTTTAAAAAATCCACGTTTTGTGGTCTGTTGGAAAAAATGTTCTTTAAAAAATCCACTTTTTTTGGTCTGTTGGAAAAAATGTTCTTTACAAAATCCACGTTTTGTGGTCTGTTGGAAAAAATATTCTTAAAAAAATCCACGATTCTTGGTGTGCTGGAAAAAATATTTTTTAAAAAATCCACGTTTAACGGTATGCTGGAAAAAATATTCTTAAAAAATCCAAGTTTTGTGATCTGTTGCAAAAAAATATTCTTTAAAAAAATCCACGTTTTTTGGTCTGTGAAAAAAATTAAAAAAACACATTTTGTGGTCTTTGAAAAAATATTTTTTTAAATCCACGTTTTGTGGTGTGTAAAAAAATATTTTTTTTTAAATGTCCACGTTTTGTGGTCTGCGAAACAATTTTTTTTTTTTAAATTCTCGTATGTGGTCTGTAAAATAAATATAAATATTTCCTAAAAAAACACGTTAAGTGGTCAGTGATTTTTTAAGCCCGGTTTTGGGAAAAATACTCTTAAAAAACAAACTTTTGGAAAACTGTCTGTGGAAATTAAATTCAAATTTTAACGTCTATAATTTTCGATTTCCACATATTTGTTCTACTGCGCATGCCTTTGCCCAATCGGCTTCGTTGTGTTTGTGTGTGTGGGCATCCACAGCATCCGTTAAAGCAACAAACCCAACCCCCTAAAGAATCACATGTTCTCCGTCGAAAAAAATTGTAAACAAACATGTTCGACTCAGCTGACTTTTTGTTTTGAATAAATCCAAATTGATGCTGTCTGCTCTCAATTCCCAATCTAAGGAGTCGTCCATTTCTTTTTCATACAAAGAGTACCAACAACACGTGTCACCTGCGATACAAAAACAAGAACACAGCTGATTACGAATATTCGAACATCAACAATGAATGTGTCACGAGATGTTTCCCCGAGTGGGGGGTCCTTGCTGTCATGAATTAGGGTTATTTGTTGTTAGTATGGCTATGCATTGCAACAAGGCAACATAACGTGGAGCGGGCAGAATTTTAGAAACCCTTGTTGCTGTTGTTATTCCTTTTGAACGCAAATGTCCACTTCACAGAGGACACCAAAACAAGTGAAAGCGCAGAAAAAATACGAACATTTGTAACATTCCCCCATGGAATGTGTGCCAAACAACAACTAACACAACGTCGGCAGCGACGCCAATGTCATCAAAGGCTAGCCTAAGTAGCGCCGCCACTTTGGCCAGATGTTGTCCAATGTTGATAATCAAGTTAGTCTGCATTTGTTGCAAATCCGAAGCGGTCGTTTTAACGGAAATACCTTAACTAAATTTCGATAAGAATTTTAATTGAGTTTTTGGTTCGGACCATTTTTATCACCAATTCTGGTGGTTAACGGGCTTTGTGCGGTTGTCACTTTAGCATTGCAGATTTTTATCAATTCGTTTTTTTTTTCGGGGAAAATTAGAAAAAAATATCTGTGCCATATACGGAATATGTAAAAATCTTAAATCCATAACAAGTGTTCATCCAACACGCCTGTGTTCGGTTATTGTGCATGTGTGTTTTTGTTTGTGTTTGTTTACGGTCTTTTGGAAGAAGTGTTAGATTGCCTCTCAGCAGGAAATGGATTTCATTTCCGTTTTAAGATACAAACAACAATTTCAATACATTGTTCAAGTGAAATTCTTTTAAAGAAGATTTATAAATAAATAAGAATAAGAAGAGGGAGAAGAAAAAATAATTATCCAGCATTAAAGCAAACAAGTGAGTCCATGAAAGAAAGCAAAGTCTGTATTATGCCTGAAGCCGTATAAGTGCCGTTTATTGTAAAGCGACGAATAAAATTTTAAAGCAAGAATTTTTAATAAAATACGGAGATTTTTGTTTCACGAGGTAAGTATTTTACTAAGGGAATTTAAGTAATATGTGTACCATGCAGGGGCAGGTATTTGGATTTGTATAGGTTCAAACATCGGTTCTAAGGACTGAACTTTTTAGAAATATTTTTGCAACCGCAATCTGAATATGAAAATTGGACTTTTTTAAAAATATGCGTAGATTTTTTTATAAAATAATATTTTTTGAAAAAAATGCAAATGACCACAGTACCTGGATTTTTTTAAAAAGATGTTTTTCAAAAGACCGCAATATGTGGATTTTTTAAAAAAATATTTTTTCAAATAACCGCAAGACGTGGATTTTTTAAAAAAAATATTTTTTCAAATGACCACAAGCGTGGATTTAAAAAAAAAATATTTTTTCAAATGACCACAAGCGTGGATTTTTTAACAAAATATTTTTTCAAAAGACCACAAGACGTGGATTTTTTTAAAAAAAATATTTTTTCAAACGACCACAAGACGTGGAATTTTTAAAAAAATATTTTTTCAAACAAACACAATACGTAAATTTTGTTACAAATATATTTTTTAAACTACCACAAGACGTGGATTTTTTGTCAAACGACCGCAAGACGTGGAATTTTTAAAAAAATATTTTTCAAACAACCACAATGCGTAAATTTTGTTACAAACGACCACAAAACGTGGATTTAAAAAAATAGTTTTTTAAACGATCACAAGACGTGTATTTTTTAAAAAATATTTTTTTCAAAAGACCACAAGATGTAGATTTTTTAAAAAATATTTTTTCAAAGGACCACAATCCTTGAAATTTTTAAAAAATACCACAAGACATGGACTTTTTTCGAGGCACCTCCAGGGGTGGACTTTTTTCGGGGCACCTCAATACGTGGATTTTTTAAAAAATATTTTTCGTGGCAACTCAAGACATGGATTTTTAAAAAAATATTTTTTCGATGCACTTCAAGACGTGGATTTTTTAAAAAATATTTTTTGAGGCAATTCAAGGCATTGATTTTTTAAAAAATATTTTTGAGGCATGTCAAGACTTGAACTTTTAAAAAAATATTTTTTTGAGGCACCTTAATACTTGGGCTTAATTTTTTTTTAAAGACCACAAGACATGGATTTTATAAAAAAATATTTTTTGAGGCACCTTAAGTCATGGATTTTGTAAAAAATATTTTTTAAGGCACCTTAAAACGTAGATTTTTAAACAAAGTACCTTTAGATGTGGATTTTTTAAAAAAATATTTTTTGAGGCACCTCAAGACTTGAACTCTCAAAACAATATTTTTTGAGGCACCCTAAGACGTGGATTTTTAAAAAAATATTTTTTCAAAGGACCACAGTACTTGCAATTAAAAAAAATATTTTTTCAAAAGACCACATGACGTGGATTTTTTTAAAAAATATTTTTTCAAAGAACCACAGTACTTGGAATTTAAAAAAAATATTTTTTCGAAAGACCACATGACGTGGATTTTTTTAACAAATATTTTTTCAAAGGACCACAGTACTTGGAATTTAAAAAAAAATATTTTTTCGAAAGACCACATGACGTGGATTTTTTTAACAAATATTTTTTCAAAAGAACAGGCATGGACTTTTTTCGTGGAACCTCAAGACATGGATTTAAAAAAAATATTTTTTCGAGGCACTTCAAGACGTGGATTTTTTAAAAAATATTTTTTGAGGTAACTTAAGACATGGGCTTTTAAAAAATATTTTTTTCAAACGACCACAAGACGTGAATTTTTCATAAAATATTTTTTGAGGCACCTCTTGGCGTGGATTTAAAAAAAAAAAATATTTTTTAAGGCACCTCAAGACTTGGATTTTTTAAAAAGTATTTTTGAGGCACCTCTTGGCGTGGATTTTTTAAAAAATATTTTTTCGATGCACCTCCAAACATCGATTTTTTTAAAAAATATTTTTCGAGGCACCTCAAGACATGGTTTTTTTACAAAATGTTTTTGAGGAACCTCAAGACTTGAACTTAAAAACAATATTTTTTGAGGCACCCAAAGACTTGGGCTTTAATTTTTTTTAAACGACCACAAGACGTGAATTTTTTAAAAAATATTTTTTCGAGGCACATCAAGATGTAGATTTTTTAAAAAAATATTTTTTGAGGCACCTTAAGTCATGATTTTTAAAAAAAAAATATTTTTAAGGCACCTTAAGACGTGGATTTTTTAAAATATATTTTAAAGGCACCTTCAGACGTGGATTTTTAAAAAAATAATTTTGATGCACCTTAATTCGTGGATTTTTAAAAAAAAATTTTTTTTCGAAGCACATAAAGACCTGGCTTTTTTAAAAAATATTTTTTCGAGGCACCTCAAGACGTGGATTTTTTTAAAAATATTTTTTCGAGGCGCCTTAAGACGTGGATTTTTTAAAAAAATATATTTTTTCGAGACACCATAAGACTTCAATTTTTTTTAAAAAATGTTCTAAGTCCAAAAGACGTGGATTTAAAAAAAAACATTTTTTCGAGGCACCACAAGACGTGGATTTTTAAAAAATAATATTTATTCGAGACACCTTAAGACGTGGATTTTTAAAAAATAATATTTATTCGAGACACCTTAAGACGTGGATTTTTAAAAAATATTTTTTTTGAGTCACTTCAAGACTTGGGTTTTTAAAAAATATTTTTTTGAGTCACTTCATGACTTGGGTTCTTAAAAAATATTTTTTCGTTGCACCTCAAGACGTGGATTTTTTTTAAAAAATATTTTTCGAGGCACATCAAGATTTGGATTTTTAAAAATATTTTTTGAGGCACCTCAAGTCGTGGATTTTTTAAAAAATATTTTTTCGAAGCCCCTTAAGACGTGGATTTTTTAAAAAATATTTTTTCGAAGCCCCTTAAGACGTGGATTTTTTAAAAAAAATATTTTGTCAAGGCACATCAAGCCGTGGATTTTTTAAAAAAATGTTTTTTCGAAGCATATCAAGAAGTGGATTTTTTTAAAATAAAAAAATATTTTTTCGAAGCGCATCAAGACGTGGATTTTTTAAAAAAATATTTTTTCGAAGCGCATCAAAACGTGGATTTTTTAAAAAAATATTTTTTCGAAGCGCATCAAGATGTGGATTTTTTAAAAAAATATTTTTTCGAAGCGCATCAAGACGTGGATTTTTTAAAAAAATGTTTTTTCGAAGCGCATCAAGACGTGGATTTAAAAAAAAAATATTTTTTCGAGGCACACAAGACGTGGATTTTTAAAAATATTTTTTGAGGCGCCTCAAGACGTGGATTTTTTTTAAAAAATATTTTTCGAGGCACATCAAGAAGTGGATTTTTTTAAAAATATTTTTTGAGGCACCTCAATTCGTGGATTTTTTAAAAAAATATTTTTTCGAAGCCCCTTAAGACGTGGATTTTTTAAAAAATATTTTGTCAAGGCACATCAAGCCGTGGATTTTTTAAAAAAATGTTTTTTCGAAGCATATCAAGACGTGGATTTTTTTAAAAAAATATTTTTTCGAAGCGCATCAAGACGTGGATTTTTTAAAAAAATATATTTTCGAAGCGCATCAAGACGTGGATTTTTTAAAAGAATATATTTTCGAAGCGCATCAAGACGTGGATTTTTTAAAAAAATATTTTTTCGAAGCGCATCAAGACGTGGACTTTTTTAAAAAAAAAAATATATTTCGAGGCACCTTAAGACGTGGACTTTTTAAAAAATATATTTTTTCGAGGCGACTTAAGACTTGGATTTTTTAAAAAATAAATTTTTCCGAAGCGCCTTAAGACGTGGATTTTTTAAAAAAATATATTTTTTCGAGGCACCATAAGACTTCACTTTTTTTAAAAAAAATGTTCTAAGTCCAAAAGACGTGGATTTAAAAAAAAATACATTTTTTCGTTGCACCTCAAGACGTGGATTTTTTAAAAATATTTTTTCGAGGCACATCAAGACGTGGATTTTTAAAAATATTTTTTGAGGCACCTCAAGACGTGGATTTTTTTTAAAAAATATTTTTCGAGGCACATCAAGAAGTGGATTTTTTTAAAAATATTTTTTGAGGCACCTCAAGTCGTGGATTTTTTAAAAAATATTTTTTCGAAGCCCCTTAAGACGTGGATTTTTTGAAAAATATTTTGTCAAGGCACATCAAACCGTGGATTTTTTAAAAAAAATGTTTTTTCGAAGCATATCAAGACGTGGATTTTTTAAAAAAAAATATTTTTTCGAAGCACCTTAAGACGTGTATTTTTTAAAAAAAATATTTTTTCGAAGCACCTTAAGACGTGTATTTTTTAAAAAAATATTTTTTCGAAGCGCATCAAGACGTGGATTTAAAAAAAAAAATATTTTTTCGAAGCGCATTAAGACGTGGATTTTTTTTAAAAAAATATTTTTTCGAAGCGCATCAAGACCTGGATTTTTTAAAAAAAAAATATTTTTTTGAGGCACCTCTAGATGTGGGTTTTTTAAAAAATATTTTTTCGAGGCACCTCAAAACGTGGATTTAAAAAAATATATATTTTTAAAGGCACCTCAAGACTTGGGTTTTTAAAAACTATTTTTTCAAGGAACCTGAAGACTTGGGTTTTTAAAAAAATATTTTTTCAAGGCACCTCAAGACTTGGGTTTTTAAAAAATATTTTTTCAAGGCACCTGAAGACTTGGGTTTTTAAAAAAATACTTTTTCGAGGCACCTCAAGACGTGGATTTTTTTGAAAGTATTTTTAGGAGGTACCTCAAGACTTGGATTTTTTCTAAATATTTTTTAAAGGACCACAAAACGTGGATTTTACTCCAAGACTCAACTTAAAATCCTCTGAATTGTAATTTTCATTGACAATATCCTCAATGGCAGTTCCATTGGGTTTGTAAATCCATATATACATACAATCCCAAAGTATTGAGTAAAAAAGTTTTCACTTGCAAAAATAGAATCAACAAAATATTACAACAGCCTTCAACAAGGATTTGTTGTGATTTTGGATTTAACACAGGTGTTTTGTTGGAAGAATGCAAAACGTGCCACTTATGACCTGTGGGATGCCAAACGGCGTCGCATCCATTGACCACACCAGCCTTTAGACCACGGGGTCCTAGCAACACCACCATATGGAGGTTACATGACAATCTGTTGACAGTTTTTTGCCAGTGACAAGAATATGATGGGAGAGAGAGGACTAACAGATTGTTGCAGTGTATGTTTAGGTTGACGTGCCTGCACGTCCATTGTTTGATATTTTCGATGTGGAGATTAAACTTAATTGTCCACAGCATGTTTTGAGGAAATAGCTCTCAAAGGATTTAATGGACCATCATTTTTATATGTGGCAATGAAAACCAAACTTTTTATTTGAAAGTAAAAGCATTTTCAATTCTATGATTTCACATTGAATTCTTTGTAGATTTTTCCAAGGAAAACTTGTCGTTATAAAAATGCATTGGAATTTTTATTTTTTTGGGATAATGTGCCATGCTTTATTTGTCAGTTATTGATTTTAAAGTGGTTTTTAATGGCGGATATCTTTATAAAATTTAATAAGAGGTAAAAACGGAAAAGAAACGTCTATTAAAAAAAAGAATATTACCTATGAAACCCAAATACTTCACGAACCCTTCATACGTTGCATGGACTATGAACTTCAAATCTACAGCTAAACTTTTTCCATCACGGGTGCAGTATACGCACTGGTAAAATAATTTAAAAAAATGTACATACAGGAAGTGCGCTGAAACGAATAAAGCGTCACAACATTACCTAAACGTGAAGTAGTGCATTATTGCTGTAATTTAAAAAGAAATGAGACATAAGATCTCTGCCTTGAGCGAAGACAACGAGTAGCAGACCAATGATATATTTCAGAAGCATACAGGATCTATGACCTGTCCATAACTATGAAATTTTTTGAAGGGATGAAAGATACTAATGAGTATCCATTCCTCATAACATCATCTAAAGGTAACGTATTGTATCACAGGAGATTGACTGTGGGTTTTTAGCCATCCAGAGGCAATTCTCCAACATCAGTCGTATCTGTGCCCATGTCACGATGGATGTCAAGGAATACATTAATTGAGTGTACTAGATATACAATTGATCCGAGGCGCAAACAGAGACTTGTACTACTATCAGGAAAGCACCAATAAAATATTTTAAACCTGCCCTCAAATCCCTCAAATGACTTTCCCTAGAAAAAATGCCAAAGTAAGAAAACGTACTCATGTATTTGAGTTCTTTATGTAATGTTCGCAGTGTTTCATACCCTCATGGCTGATGGCGAAAAAGGACATTTTCATTTTTAAATATACGACAAATCCACGACTAATAGTATTTGAAGAATTCTTTAAAATCCCAGACATTGAAAATATCTTTGAAAATTCAGGATCTCCGCAAATAAACGATACAAATTCAAGACTATTGGCCTTGGGATAATCCTAAAAAATACTATACAGACATCTTGAGAATGGTATAAGAAAACAACACGGCTTATGCGTTGACAACATTTCCTTGGAAATCATCCACTATTGGCCTGAAAATGGTCTTTAAATATTCTCGACTGGTATGTTGAAAAAATTTCAGACTATTTTGTCTGAGAATGGTCTTAACAAAACCAAGACTAATGGCCTGAGGATAGAAAATAGCCTGGTCTACTAATGACCTGACAATGGTCTTCTAATATTCTCGACTAATGGCCGAAAAAAAATTCTTTCAAAATTCCAGACAGCTGACCTGAGAACGGCCTTTAAAAATTCACGACCTGAAGATGTCCTGAAGAGATTGCTTAAAAGACTTCGAAAAATGGCCTGATGATGGGCTTAAAAACGTTGTCGAATGGCCGGAGGATGGCCTTCAGCATCTTTTACTCATGACCTGATGATAGAATTAAAAAAAAAAAAACAAATGAGCCAAGGTTATAGTCGGGACGGGCCGACTATGTGATACCCTACACCACTACCCCTGTGCATAAACTTTCACTCGTAATATTTCTTTTAGGGAGATACTAAAGTTTTCACCTATCTGGCTTTTATACCAAATGACTTAAGTGGAACTGAAGCAAAATAATTAATATTTAATTTTATATTTGTCTACTGTCGACATCTACTTGGTACTGATTGAGAGCTTTGCTGGTCTTTTTGGTTAGCATTTTACATTTTCCATAAATTGGAAACGTCAACGTCACAAGCATTTCACCAATTTTGGTAACGCACAACATTTTAAAGCTCAGAATGTCCTCATTGTTGAAACGCTTCTAACCAAAGCTGAGATACTCGTCAGTGCAAGTAAAAAACAAATGGAAAAGTGGGATGTGCGCCAGCCTATTTTGCATCATAATAAAAGTGATATATTCTTTATCCATTGACGGGCTTTTCTTTTGGAATACGACTACTAAAAGTGGAGATATTCACATAAGAATATAACTTTGAATTTTTGTCCACATAAGTTGTTTTCCCTTTTCGACTCTTGAATATTATCCAAAAATATATATTATCATACCAAACTCAATATTCTTCTTCCTCTCTGGCAACCGTATTAACCACCAACATTTCCCGAAGATCCGATAAAATTGCTACCTGCAGCGGGATTACAAAAAATTGAATGCATTACCGACTTTTGTGATATCTCCGTTGTTTGACCACCTACCTACCAACTTTGCAACAATGTAAGGGAAATGTTATATCCTTCCATTGAGGGCTTTCCTTTTGGAATACGCCTACTAGAAGCGGAGATATTCGCATACGAATAAAACGTTGAATGTTCTCTATATAAACATTTCGAACCCCGAATATTATCCGACCACCACCAAAATTAATAGGCTTCTTCCTCAACATTTCGTGACGATGCGATAAAAATTGCGACTTGTAACGGGATTAAAAAAAGAAAAATTGCGATATATTACCGACTGTTGCGATATCTCTGTTATTTGGTAACCTACGCCAACCTCCTTTGCATCATTTTAAAGATGGGATTTTCTAGTTATACCCTCAGCATTTATGCTAACGAGGGTATATACACTTTCATACGGGCAAAATGCGCCTCATCGAAATAATGGTTTTAGACCCCAAGTATGTTTGGACGAAATGTGTTTCAGACAATTTGGAGTCGATTGAGCAATGTCCGTCCGTCTGTCTGTCTGTCTGGCTGGCTGGAGCGCACGATAACTCTCGAACGGATCAACCGATTCGGTCTAAAGTTTGGCTTTCGTAATATTTTGTCTAAACTTAGTTTAAGTTCGTAGATGGGTTATATCGGTCCACTCCTTCCGGTACCTCCCCCACAAAAGTTCAAAAATGTTCGGAAAATTTGTACGAACGATAACTCTTGAGGGAAGTAACCGATTTGGTCCATAATTTGCAACTCGTGAAATGTCTACCAGACTTAGATGAGGTTCCAATATGGACTCAATCGGTCCACTCCTTCGGGTACCTCCCACACAAAATTTCGGATAAGTTCAGTTTAGGACCTGCTCTCGAATCGCTTTGATTTTTATTTTAGCAACTTGTATTCACTGTCCCCATACGACGGTACAAGTTTCATCAGGGGCAAGTCCATACTTCCTGAGAAAATAGCCTGAAAGTTGCACAAAACCCCTATGACACCGTGTGAGGTGGTTGGACCGCAAGATAAGTCTCGAACGGATCTGCCGATTGGGTCCAAAATTTGGCCTTAGTAATATTTTGTCCAAACATAGTTTAAGTTCGAAGATAAGCCATATCGGACCACTCCTTCAGGTACCTCCCCCACAAAAGTTCAAAAATGTTCGGAAAAAGTGTGCGCACGATAAGTCTTGAAAGGAAGGACCGATTTGGTCCATACTTTACGCATCCTAATATATCTACCAGATATAGATCAGGTTTGAATATGGACTATATTTGTCCATTCCTTCGGGTACCTCCCACACAAAATTTCGGATAAGTTCACTTTAATACCTGCTCTTGACTAACTTTGATTAATGTTGAAGCAACTTGCAATCGCTGTCTCAATTACGACGGTAAAAGTTTTTCAGTGGCAAGTTCAAATGTCCGAAAAGTGTCACAAAATTCAGAAAATACCCTAACTACATTCGATCTGTCCGTAGATGAAAGTTCCAATTCACATAGGCTGAGGGTATATCTCTGTCGGCAAAGCCGACTGATACTTTTTTACTTGTTCTGTTTAAAACTCTCGTCAGACAAGTCAATAAAATAGAGAAATGTATAACGACAGCCACAGCCTTCAAAATACCGAAAATTGGGAGGTATCGTTCTATGGGGGCTATATAAAGGCCTGAACCTAAACCACAAATTTTAGGTAGAAAGTTTTTTGCCCCCAAGAAAGACTTAATACCAAATTTCAACCATTTATGGGGGCTTTATGAAGACGTAGTTTTATATTGAGGCCACAACTTTCAAAATACAGAAAACCGGGAGGTACCCTTCTATGGGGGCTATATGAAAACGTGGACCTATGCCGATAATATTCAGGTGGAAAGTTTTATACATCCAATGAAGACTTAATACCAAATTTCAGCCATTTCGGAGGGATATTGGGGGCACAACCTTCAAAATACCAGAAATCCGGAGGTACCGTTCTATGGGGGCTATATGAAAACGTGGACCTATACCCACAAATTTCAGGTGGAAAGTTTTATACCCACAACGAAAGCAAAATGCCAAATTTCAGTCATTTCTGTAGTATATTGAGGCCACAACCTTCAACATACCGAAAATCAGGAGGTACCATTCTATGGGGACTATATGAAGACTTGGACCTATGTCGACAAATTTCAGGTGGAATGTTATATACCCCAACCGAAGACTAAATACCAAATTTCAACCATTTCGGAGGGATATTGAGGGCACAACCTTCAAAATACCAAAAATCCGGAGGTACCGTTCTATGGGGGCTATATGAAGACGTGGACCAATGCGGACAGATTTCAGTTGTAAATTCTTTGAAATCCTCGACAAATGGCCTGATAATGGTTTTAAATAATTCACGATTAATGGCCTGAGAATGGTCCTCGAAGAATTGTTGAAAACTTCTAAGCATACCTAGGGTTGGCTTTTGGAAACATCTTTAAAAACTGGCCTGAGGATAGATGGTCTTCACAAACTCAGTATTATTTATATTCTCGACTAATGGCCGGAGAAAATAAAACTTAAAATTTTTCAGACTATTCACCTGAGAATGGTTATTAAATGACCTGATGTTCTTTAAGCATCCTCTACTCGTGGCCTGAAAATGGAAATTAATAACAATGATTAATGAGAATGGTCTTAAAAATGTATTTAAAAGTTCCTGGCTTGAGGATGGTCGCGACTATTTCTTTCAGAATGTTTTTTAATTCTCGACAAATGAAAACTTCCAAACAGGCCAAAGGTTGGCCTTTTGAAATGCCTTTAAAAAGTCCAGACAATTGGCCTGAGGGTGATCATTTCGAATGCACGATTATTGTCTTCAGAAAAGTACTTAAAAATCGAAGATAAATGGTCTGTGGATGGTCTTATAATGTGATAATGGTCTTTGATAGTCTTCGACCAATATTTTTAGGATGGTCTTGGAATGAGAATGGTCTTGGAAAATCTTTGACCAAAGATCTAAGGATGAGTATTAGAAATTTCCAATTATGGCCTGAGGATTGTTTTGAAGTCTTTGAAATGTATAGTCAAATAGCCTAAGCTTTGTTTTACAAAATCTACTCATGGCCTGATAATGGTCTTTAAATATCTTCGTCTAATGGCCTGAGGGAAATTATAATAACTTTTTCACAAACATCCCATACAGGATGTGTTTAAAAGAACCTGGCTTGAGGATGGTCGCGACTATTTCCTTCAGAATGTTCTTTAAAATCCTCGACAAATGAAAATTTCAAAACAGGCCAAAGGTTGGTCTTTCTTAATGCCTTTAAAAATTCCACGACCTGAGGGAAATTATAATAACTGCTCCACAAACATCCCATGCGGGACAAGGGAAACTTCTCTCGTATCAATGAGTGCACCCCCATTCATATTAGCTCAATAATATGGGACCTACTGTTATCGCCAAGTCCGAACGGATTGTCTTAAGACACCATTTCAAGAGAAGTTTTAAATGGCTGAAATACTCAGGAAATGTCTCCAAACATTACTGAGGGGTATTTTGCCACCGTTAAAAACTTAATGTTGCTGGGCCTAGGAATCGATCTGTAGACCTTCTGAACTCAAGGCGGGTGTGCGTACGATTGTACCTGAGGGAAATTAGTTTTTTTTAAATTCCAAAGCATTGATCGATGATGGTCTATAAAAATCAACGATCAGTGGCATAAGGATGGGTTTTACAAGTCCACGACTATTAGCCAGAGAATGGTCATCGAAAATCATCAATTAATGATCTGCCGGTGGTTCTTAAAATCCTCACCCATTGGCCTGAGAATAGTCTTTATAAATCCTCTACTCTCGACCAGAGTTTGGCCCATCATTAGCATTATCCATGGCCTGACAATCATAAAATATCCTTGAATCTTTGAAAATCATCGACTATTGGCCTGCGGAATGCTCGAAAACATCCTCTACTTATGACCTGATAATGGAATGTGAAAATTCTGGATTATTGACTTGAGGTTGCCCTTTAAATAAATTCGACTAATGACCTGAAAATAAACATTTGAACATTTGAGACATTTGAGATTTTTCGTAGTTCTTTCTTATTTCGGACAATTAAACGCACAACCAAATCCAAGTTATGATCATTCTGGCACCTGAACGTGTTGGGAGTCTTAGAACTTTCAACGGATACTACAGTTAGCTGCCCAGGTGACACAATTTTAAGGTCAGTGTCCTAGTTAAATTAAAAGAAGAATCAATATAAATCTTTGACTCTGCATTTATAACAATCAGATCCCTTCCATTCATCCCTATGTTACTTTTATAAACCGTATTTTATTAATCTGAATATACAATTAATGAAGGATATAATTTTTCTTATTTGCCACCTTATACAATTTTACGCACACATACACATGTACATATGTACGAATGTGCGATTAACAAATGCAAGTAATTTTTTTCAGCCCGTGCCAAATAAAACTTTAGTCATAAAGGTCTTTATGATGCCATTGCCGCTAGAATGGCATTGTCTAGTCAAGAAATATTAAATCAGGGTAGCAGGAAAAAATTCAACGAAATTTCATTATCACTAAAAATCTAAAGAATTTAACTTAACATCTTAACACATATTCCAATATCCCAGGATATTCATACATAAAATCAAATTTTACTGGGGAACTAAATTTTTACCTTTTGCTTTTCTTTGAAAAAAAAAGTTAATAAAATAAACTTTAAAAACTTTTTCTCTTGAACATAAAAACTGTTTGGAATTCTATTTAAGAGCCGATTTGAAATACTGCATTGTTTTATGGACACATTTTATGAGCTATCACTTTTAAAACATACTTTTAGGACATAACTTTTTGATAGGCCGTTTTGTTCTGCTGTGGGACGAAAAAGAAAGAGGAAGACTCTCCTTTAAGAAAATTCTGAGGATTAAAGGCGAAATAGTTTTACGAATATTGTTGTATGTATGTAGTAGGTTGTAAAATGTGCTGTGTATTTGCGGCATATTTTAAGGCCGGAAATTATTAAGAAATATTTGCAAACTTTTAGGAGGTCACAGTGCGTACGGCAAGTATTTGGGAGGGAGACATGTTTTGGTAATGTTGCTTCTTAGACTTTACTGAAAAGACTTTTTAACTTTTCTTCAGAATTCCTATCAATGATGATGAAGAAGATAAAGGGGGAAATAGGGGAACCATTAAAACATTGGTATTCTTGAAAAAAAGTAACAAAGGCCAAAGGTTTTTTTAATTTCAAAAATAAATTAAGACAAATTAAGTTTAAAAGGAATAGGTCGGCCTTGTCGATAACCAAGCGTCATCAGTCTAAAATTTTAACCGTTGTACATAGACCCCAAAAACAACCAGGCACATAAATGCGAACATTTTGAACTTTTGACTCAATTCAAGAGTTTTCGGATGTCTCCCCAAATTCCGCTGCCTCCAACAAAATATTCGAACATTTTCATTTGATCGAGAATCATTTTGACCATTAACCATCCTCAGGTTAATGATCAACGATTTTTAAAGTCCATTCCTACAACATTAGTCGAAAATTTTTTAAAACCATCATCATGTTAAGACATGGCATCGACCATCAAGCCGACCGACCATCTTCACGGCGAGGGTGAACAATTTTTTCAGTCCAGTAGGCAAGAATTTTCATAGATCATCACCAGGCAAATACTCGGGATTTTTTAACAAACATCCTCAGTCCAATATTCAACGATTTTTAAAGTCCATCCTCTGAGCATTAGTCGAAGTCGTCCCCATAACATTAGTCGAGAATTTCTAAGAGAAGGATTTTGTAAGACCATTGTCTGACTAATGATCGAGAAATTTTAAAGACTATCCTGAGACCCTTAGTCGATGACTTTTAAAGACAATCCTTAGACAAATGGTCGAGGGTTTTAAAAGACCATTCTTAGCCCGTCTTTTCAATATTAGAGGATTTTTAAATACCATCCTCAGGACATTAGTCAAATCGAATCGATGGTTTTTAAAGACAAATCTTTAGACCAATGGTCGAGGATATTTTAAGAACCATTCTCAGCCCGTTAGTCGAGGGTTTCTAAAATCCAGCCTCCGGACTTTAGTCGAGGATTTGTATAGACCATCCTCAGTCCATTAGTCGGGAATTTTCACAAATCATCCTCAGGAAAATAGTCAGGATTTCTAAAGACCATCCTCAGAATAATGGTCCAGGATGTACAAAGACTATTCTATGGCTTTTTTAGTCAAGGATTTTAAAGACCATTCTCAGGTTATCAGTCAGACCAATATACGACGATTTTTAAAGACCATCCGCAGGACATAAGTCGAATTTTTTTTATTGACCATCCTCAGGCCATGGCTCAATGGTTTTTGAAGGCAATCCTTAGACATATGGTCGCGGATTTTTAAGAACCATCCTCAGCCCGTTAGTCGAGAGTTTCTATGGGCCATCCTCAGATCAAAGGTAGATTATTTTTAAAGACCATCCTCAGGTCCTTAGTTAAGGATTGTTAAAGATCATCGTCAGGTCATTCGTCGATGATTTTTAATTACCATCCTCAGCCCATTAGTCGAGAATTTTTATAAATCATCCTCAGGAAATTAGTCGAGGATTTATAAAGGCCATCCTAAGAATAATGGCCAAGGATGTACAAAGATTATTCTATGGGTTTTTAGTGGAGGATTTTAAATACTATCCTCATCACACCAATGTTCAACGATTTTTAAAGACCATTCTCAGGACATAAGTCGAAGATTTTTTATTGATCATCCTCAGGCCATGAATCGATGGTTTTTAAAGACTATCCTTAGACCAATGGTCGAGGATTTTTAAGAACAATTCTCAGCCCGTTAGTCGAAAGTTTCTGAAGGCCATCCTCAGATCAAAGGTAGATTATTTTTTAAAGAACATCCTAAGGTTTTTAGTCGAGGATTTTTAAGGACCATCCACAGGCCAATAGTCGATGATTTTTAAGTACCATCCTCAACCCATTAGTCGAGAATTGTCATAAATCATCATCAGGAAATTAATCGAGGATTTCCAAAGACCATTCTCAGAAGAATGGTTCAGGATGTAAAAGGCCTATTCTATGGGTTTTTAGTGGAGGGTTTTAAATACCATCCTCAAGTTATTAGTCACACCAATGTTCGACGTTGTTTAAAGACCATTCTCAGGAAATAAGTTCAAAATTTTTTATTGATCATCCTCAGGCCATGAATCGATGGTTTTTAAAGACAATCCTTAGACCAATGGTCGAGGATTTTTAAGAACCATCCTCAGCCCGTTAGTCGAGAGTTTCTAAGGGCCATCATCGATCAATGGTAGATTATTTTAAAGACCATCCTCATGTCCTTAGTCAAGGATTTTTAAAGACCATTCAGAGGCCAATAGTCGATGATCTTTAAGTATCATCCTCAGCCCATTAGTCGGGAATTGTCATAAATCATCCTCAGGAAATTAGTCGAGGATTTCTAAAGACCATTCTCAGGTTATTAGTCAGACCAATATTCGATGATTATTAATGACCATCCTCCGGAAGTAAGTCGAAGATTCTTTTATTGACCATGCTTAGGCCATGACTCCATGGTTTTTAAAGACATTCCTTAGACGTATGGTAGAGGATATTTAAGACCCATCCTCAGCCCATTAGTCGAGTGTTTCTAAGGGCCATCCTCAGATCAAAGGTAGATTATTTTTAAAGACCATCCTCAGGTTATTAGTCAAGGATTTTTAAAGACCATCCTCAGGTCATTCGTCGATAATTTTTAATTACCATCCTCAGCCTATTAGTCGAGATTTTTTATAAATCATCCTCAGGAAATTAGTCGAGGATTTCTAAAGACCATCCTCAGAATAATGGTCCAGGATGTACAAAGACTATTCTATGGGTTTTTTAGTGGAGGATTTTAAATACCATCCTCAGGTTATTAGTCGACGATTTTTGAAGACCATTCTCAGGACATAAGTCGAAGATTTTTTATTGATCATCCTCAGGCCATGACTGCATGGTTTTTAAAGACAATCCTTTGACATATGGTCGAGGATTTTTAATTACCATTCTCAGCCCATTTGTCGAAAATTTTTATAATTTATCCTCAGGAAAATAGTCGAGAATTTCTAGAGACCATTCTCAGAGTAATGGTCGAGGATGTACAAAGATTTTAAATACTATCCTCAGGTTATTAGTCACACCAATGTTCAATGATTATTAAAGACCATCCTCAGGCCATTAGTCAAGGATTTTTAATGACAATCCTCAGCCCATTAACAAAGGGTTTTGAAGACAAGTCTTAGACCAACGATAACGGATTTTTAAAGACCATCCTCAACTTTTAATGACCATCCTCAGATCAATGATAAAGAATTTCTAAAGTCCATCTTCGGAACAATGGCAGAGGATTTCTAAAAACAATCCTCAGACCAATGGTCGAGGATTTTAATAAGCACCCCAGCCCATTAGCAGTGATTATTTAGACCATCTTCAGGCCATAAATAAAGGATTTTTAACGAATGTCCTCAGGCAATGATGACTTTTAAAGACCATCCTAAGGCCATTAGTAGATGGTTTTTTAGTCGAGGATTTTTTTGAACATCCTCAGAATATTAGTCGAAGATTTTTTAAAGACCTTTATCAGATGAAATGTAAACGATTTCGAAAGACCATCTTCAGACCTCAAGGATTTTTATAGGCCATCAGTTGAGGATTTTTCACGAAAATCCTCAGGACATAATAATTAATAACTGTTCCACAAAGATCCCGGCTGGGAGACTTCTCTCATATCAATGAGTGCACCCCGATTCACATTAGCTCAATGATATGGGACCTACTGTTTATCGCCGAACGGCGTGTCTTAAGACACCACTTGCAGAGGAGTTTTACATGGCTGAAATACTCAGGAAATGTCGCTAACATTACTGAGGGGTATTTTGTCACCGTTGAAAATTTTGTGATGTTGCCTGGACGGGGAATCGAACCCACGACCTTCAGCGTGCAAGGCGGGTGTGCATACCATTGCACCACTGTGGCCTCAGGACATTAGATGAGGATTTTTAAAAACAATCCTAACCAATGGTCGACGACTTTCAAATACCTTCCTCAGGCTATTAGTTGCGGATTTTGTAAACCATCTTCAGGACATGAGTTAAAGATTTTGATAGACCATCTGGGGATCAATGGTAGAGAATTTTTAAGGACCATCTTCAGGTCATTAGTCAAACAAGGTTTAAGGACCACCCTCAGACCACACGTAGAGGATTTTTAAAGATCATCTTTAGGTCATTAGTCAAGGGTTTCTTGAGACCTTCCTTAGACCAATTATAGAGGATATATTTAATACAACGCTCATACTAATGGTCTAGGGTTTTTAAGGACCACCTTAACGTCATTAGTCGAGGATTTTTATAGATCATCTTCAGGGCATTCGTCGAAGATTTTTAAAGACAATCTAAGGATCAATGGTAAAGGACTTTTAAGGGGCAAATCTTTAAAGACCATTCTCAGACGAGTGGTGGAGGACCATTCTCAGGTCATTAGTCGGGGATTTTTCACCTTAGACCAATGATAGAGCATTTTTTAAGACAATGCTCAGGCCATTTTTCGAGAGTTTTTAAAGACATGCCTCAAATCAATGTTCGTGGATTTTTAAAGACCCCAGACCAATGATGTTACACTTTCAATATTCGAGGATTCATATACAACATCCTCAAGTTATTTGTCGAGGGTTTTAAAGGCCATATTCAGCCCAATGTGCTAAATAAATATTTTTAGGAATTTTTTAGTGGCCATTAATCAGAGTTTTTTATACACTCAGCATTTATGCTAACGAGAGTATATAAACTTTCATACGGGCAAAATGTGCCTCATCGAAATAATGGTTTAAGACCCCAAGTATGTTTGGACGCAATGTGTTTCAGACAATTCGGAGTTGATTTAGCCATGTCCGTCTATCTGTCTGTCTGTCTGGCTGAAGCGCACAATAACTCTCGAACGGATCAACCGATTCGGTCCAAAATTTGGCTTTCGTAATATTTTGTCCAAATTTAGTTTAAGTTTGAAGATGGGTTATATCGGTTCACTCCTTTCGGTACCTCCCCCACAAAAGTTCGGAAATGTTCGGAAAATTTGTGAGCACGATAACTCTTAAAGAAAGTAAACGATTTGGTCCATACTTTGCACATCGTGAAACTGCTACCAGACTTAGATGAGGATCTAGTATGGACTTAATCGATTCACCCTTTCAGGTACCTCCCTCACAAAATTTCGGAAAAGTTTAGTATAGGACCTGCTCTCGAATCGCTTTGATTTTTGTTGCAGCAACTTTTATTCACTGCCCCCCATACGACGTTATAAGTTTCATCAGGGGCAAATCCATACTTCTTGAGAAAATAGCCTGAAACGTACAAAAAACCCCCTATGACACCGTGTGTAGTGGTTGGAGCGAAAGATAACTCTCGAACGGATCTGCCGATGCGGTCCAAAAGGTGGCCTTCGTAATATTGTGTCCAAACTTAGTTTAAGTTCGAAGATAAGCCATATCGGTCCACTCCTTCAGATACCTCCCCCACAAAAGTTCAAAAATGTTCGGAAAAATTGTGCGCACGATAACTCTTGATGGGAGTGACCGATTTGGTCTATAATTTACATATCCTAATATATCTAACAGATATAGATCAGGTTCGAATATGGACTATATCACTGTGACACAAAATGGAACTCAAAGTCTGGGGGGTGGAAAATTTATTTTGGAGGTGGAAGCCCTTGATGAGTATACCAAGAACCCAAAAGGAAATTTTCGCCATAGGTCAAGTTTATTAACCTGTTCATCATCACAAGAATTATTTGTGGTAAATATTTCAGAAGCACACCAGATGTCTACATAAGCAATAATCAATTGTTATGTCTACATACCTATTAGGGTGGGGCGATTTGTGTGGAAGCAAAAAAACCTTAATAAGCCCTTAGCGTTTCTGATTCCTGGGATTAAACTGAGCAAAAAAGTCCACTGGACCATATATCTACCGTGAAAATCGAGCCTCCCGATTTTGACTTTAAGTTTTTTATTGACGTTTTTTGGATATTTTGGCATATAACAGCCAAACCATTGGGATTTTCGATTCAACACAAAGACAAACATTGTAGCCAAGACAGTAATTGAAAACTCTCTATTACATCGCAAAAGCATTGGAACGCTCCTTCAGGCAGTTTTGGCCTTAAGAATGTGCAAACTTTTCGGAAAATGTCGATAAATGAGATTGTGCTACAAAATTTGACCCGAAAAATATTCAAGTGTTCTGATGCAAAATTATATCGTGTTGGGATCCATGGACAACGACAATGCCTTTATTTCGTTTGGGTCACTTCGTTTTATTTTTTTATAACGGTAAAAGTAGTGAAAATCTGGGGTTCTTACATTTTCAAATTTAAACGGGCATATCTTATTTTTTCCACAACGGATTTCTTTTGATCCTTCTTCCTTTAAAAGGGGTGAATAATGTCTTTTGAATAAGCTATTATTGTTTTAAATCGGTTAACAAATGGCTAAGTTATAGTGGTTTATGTCTGAAAAACCCCACAAAAAACCTATAAAGGAATTTCTCATAATTTTCAAAAATATAATGTTTTTTTGTTTTGTTCAATATTTATTTTGAAAATTATGAGAAATTCCTTTATAGGTTTTTTGTGGGGATTTTCAGACATAAACCACTATAACTTAGCCATTTGTTAACCGATTTAAAACAATAATAGCTTATTCAAAAGACATTATTCACCCCTTTTAAAGGAAGAAGGATCAAAAGAAATCCGTTGTGGAAAAAATAAGATATGCCCGTTTAAATTTGAAAATGAAAGAACCCCAGATTTTCACTACTTTTACCGTTATAAAAAAATAAAACGAAGTGACCCAAACGAAATAAAGGCATTGTCGTTGTCCATGGATCCCAACACGATATAATTTTGCATCAGAACACTTGAATATTTTTCGGGTCAAATTTTGTAGCACAATCTCATTTATCGACATTTTCCGAAAAGTTTGCATATTCTTAAGGCCAAAACTGCCTGAAGGAGCGTTCCAATGCTTTTGCGATGTATTAGAGAGTTTTCAATTACTGTCTTGGCTACAATATTTGTCTTTGTGTTGGATCGAAAATCTCAATGGTTTGGCTGTTATATGCCGAAATATCCAAAAAACGTCAATAAAAAACTTAAAGTCAAAATCGGGAGGCTCGATTTTCATCTTAGACATATGGTCCAGTAGACTTTTTTGTTCAGTTCAACCCCAGGAATCAGAAACGCGAAGGGCCCATTAAGGTTTTCAAATCGCCCCGGCCTAATACCTATACATAACCAATAACGAGTATACAGAAAAACAAAACAAAGTATAATTCTGAACCAAGTCTGAATAAATATCAAAAATGACAATGAAAACGGGGCAAAATCGATTAGTTGTAAAAGAAACCCGTACATAAAATCTTCTGAGCAACATTTTTGTAGAATATTTGGATGCTGAAAATCGCATCTTGTTGTACTTTCACTACGGTTCAAGAAATAAAGGACGAAAAGGACATGAAAGGAATTGAGTTAGAAGAATGAAATGTTCTACAAAAAGATTCGCTAATCGATTTGACTGAAGACATGTCACCTCAAAACGAAGCTACAACAACGCCAAACAGAGATATGGAGCTATTAACCCAAGTATTATAGGGAAAAAATCAAAAACTTCATCGCGCGATATCTCAGAAACTTGACCTATGGCGAAAATTTCCTTTTGGGTTCTTAGTATACTCATTTAGGGCTTTCATCTCCAAACGAAATTGTCCACCCCCCAAAAATGCTGCTGCACAGTGTATTTGGCAACTCCTTCGGCCACTCCCACCCACAATTTTGTAAAAATTCACTTAAAGACCTGCCCTCGAATCACATTGATTTTTGCTGAAGCAACTTGCATTCGCTGCCTCAATTACGACAGTAAAAGTTTTTTCAGGGGCAAGTCCATACTTCTTGAGAAAACAGCCCGAAAGTTATAAAAACCCTCTATGGCACCATATGTAGTGGCTGGAGAGCTCGAACCGAATACTGCGTTCGTCCACACTTTGGATATTGTAATATTTCTTCGAATATTAGATGAAATTCGAAGTTGGTGCTTATAGGTCCACTCCTTCCAGTACCTCACCCACAAAAGTTCGAAAATATTCGCTAAAATTGTACGCGCGATTTCTCATAGACCGATTTGGTCCAAACTTTGGATCTTTAAATTTGTCCAATCCTTGTGGTGCCACACACAAATTTTCAACATTTTTGTGTGGTTAAGGGTCTGTTCGAGGATTCTTTGGACATTTTTACCGCAGCTTTTCTTATAGCGATATTATGTTTTTCGTAGGCTAGTGTTATAAGGAAGACCTATCTATCGATATCCCCGCAAATTTTCGAGCTTTAATCCTATCCATACTTTTGTCGGTTCATACGCCAAAATTTTGAAAACACCCCTAAATCCATATTTTTTTTTTTTTTTTTTGGGAATAAAGGTATTTCAATCCATACAGGCTGAGAGTATATATCTGTCGGCAAAGCCGACTGATACTTTTTTACTTGTTATAGACCATCATCGACACAGTACACGCAGAGAAGAGATATTTTGGGAACAATCATATTCTAAGAGCAAAATGGTGTATTTTAAAAATTTCAAAATATATTTTGTTAATTTAACCATATATCTTGTGTCAGGAAACATAATGACACAAAATATATTGTTGCACCAACAATATATATTTTCAGATTTTAAAAAAATACACTATTTTGCTTTTAGAATATAATTGCTCCCACAATATCTCTTATCTGCGTGTAGAGGAATATGTTTAAAACCCATGCCCCCATTCCATTAGTTGTAGATTTTTAAAACCACTATCACGCCAATATTCGTAGTTTTTAAAGGTCATATTCAGGGAACATGGCGGGAATAATTATAAACCAGCCTTGATATTATCATAGTGTAAATAACCTCTTCAGTCATGAGCCATAAAAAATTCATACAACGCTTATTTCATTTCTTAAAATTATTCCCGCCCTTAAAATACCAGCCCCACTCATAACAGCCACCAGCATGAATAATTGAAATTGCGAAACACGCCGAGAAGAATTTATTAAATTAAAATTAATTTTCATCAAAAATTTGCATTTGTTTTCGATGCCAGCATTATGCCTAAAGGGCAACAACCAGCGGCAGTATTGTGAGTTTTTTTTTCTTCTGTTTATTTTAGCATTTTTAAGTAGCATACTTTTGTGGGTAGATTTAAATCAAAGCATACTTAAAGCTACATTGACCATGAAAATCAACTTCCTTTTTTAGAAGTAATAAAACAGCAAAGAGGAATTTCAAGAGAGAGAGTGTGGAAGAGAGATGTGGGAAAGCAGTGGAATACCCTCAAGAAATTCCTTCTTTAAAACAGAACAAATTTTAATGAAAAAAGTACCGTTAATTACTTGCCAAATATAGAGAGCAATAAACAAAAGACGTGATTATTTGTTTAGTGGCCAGAGGAATGCTACTTTGAGCATAGACTGCAGTGGAAGATAAAATCATTTGCCATTATTAGAAAATTCTTTAAAGTAACACTAAAGCAGGGACCACGTGAAGCTAGGACCAGAGTGAAAATGCTATTAAAGTAATTAATACGTGACACAAAACTTATTTAAGATTTACGGTATTTAATGGACATGGATAAATTAGCTACGTTATTGAGATAATAAGGTCCTATTATCCTTTTTTAGATAAAACATTTTATAACGTACAATATCCATATCGATTTTATTCATATAAATTGGACATATTATTCATTCCTCATTTAGATAACGTAGATAAATTACTCACGTTGTTGGGCAGTATCCAAGCATCTGATAACAAGTCTTCCTGTTACAGTAATCACCATGGTACCTATCTCATTGACCTTCAAAAACCACGCAGACACACACCCATACACACACACACATCAACAACAGAGTTAGCAAAAATTGCCGGTTATTAGCATTTTACTGCCGCAAATATCAGACACCCCGAGATGTTGGTGGTGGCATTGCCAAAAGCACGTTGTTCATAAAATTTCCATGATATGAATTAATGTTCCACTTAAATATTAACATATCCATGGTATGGCAGGGCATTCCATATACAAACACGTGTATAACAGTGGGTCTGTTATATACAGTTTCAAGGCTATCTATCAGAACAGTTTGTGTGCAAAAATATTTATTCGATAAAAAATGCCACAAATAAGAAATTTAATGCAAAATATTTCAAAGACCATTCTCAGGCAATTAGTCGAGGAGTTTTAAAGGTCATCTCAGGCCGTTAGTTGAAGAGGTTTAAAGACCATAAGCCAATAACACTATGCAACACTGAAAATGCAAACAACTTCTAGCATTTATGCTAACGAGAGTATATACCCTTTCATAAGGGCATAATGTGCCTCATCGAAATAATGGTTTTAGACCCCAAGTATGTTTGGACGAAATCCGTTTCAGACAATTTGGAGTTGATTTAGCCATGTCCGTCCGTCTGGCTGGCTGGAGCGAACGATATATCCCGAACGGATCAACCGATTTGGCCCAATATTTGGCTTTCGTAATATTTTGTCCAAACTTAGTTCGAAGATGGGTTATATCGGTCCACTCTTTCCTATACCTCCCCCACAAAAGTTCGAAAATGTTCGGAAAATTTGTGCGCACGATAACTCCTGAAGGGAGTAACCGATTTTGTACATACTTTGCACATCGTGAAATTTATACCAGACTTAGATGAGGTTTCAATATGGACTCCATCGGTCCACTTCTTCGGGTACCTTCCACACAAAATTTCGTAAAAGTTCAGTTTAGGACCTGCTCTCAAATCGCTTTGATTTTTGTTGTAGAAACTTCTATTCACTGTCCTTTATACGACAGTACCAGTTTCATCGGGGGCAAGACCATACTTCCTGAGAAAATAGCCTGAAAGGTGCTATAGAAAAAACTCCTATGACACCGTGTGTTGTGGTTGGAGCGCAAGATAACTTTTGAACGTTGTTCAAACTTAGTTTAAGTTCGAAGATAAGCCACATCAGTCCACTCCTTCATGTACCTCCCCCCCAAGAGTTCAAAAATGTTCGGAAAAATTGTGCGCATGATAACTCTTGGTAGTGACCGATTTGGTCCATACATTACACACCCTAATATATCTACTAGATGTATATCAGTTTTGAATATGGATTATATTTGTCCACTCCTTCGGGTACCTCCCACAAAAATTTGTGGATAAGTTCACTTTAAGAACTGCTCTGGAATTACTTTGATTTTGGTTGAAGCAACTTTCATTCTCTGCCTCAATTACGACGGTAAAAGTTTTTTCAGGGGCAAGTCCATACTTCTTAAGAAAACAGTCCGAAAAGTGTAAAAACCCTCTATGGCACCATGTAGTGGCCGGAGAGCACGACAACTCTCGAACCAAATATTTCTATTTCTTCGAATAGTAGATGAAATTCGTCCACTCCTTCCGGTACCTCCCCTACAAAAATTCGAAAATATTAGCTAAAATAGCACACGCGATATCTCATAAACAGAGCAAACCGGTTAAGGGTCTGTGGCAGGATCCCTTGAAAATTTGTACCTAGTGGTCCCGTTTACAGCGATATCATGTTTTTTTTAGGCAAGTACATGCTTCCTGATATAATGGTCCAAAACCTCTGAATTGTGTATATGGTGACCAACTGAAACGACAGGTGGTCGCGATATCTATCGAAGGTAATGATACCCAAAATAATACCCACTTTCAAAATGGAATATGTCGGTCCATGCCTTTAGATACCTTCCCCGCAAAACTTTTTGAGCTTCTATCCAAATCCATATTTTTGTGGGTTCATACGCCCAAAATTTTCAAAATCCCTTAAATATATACGTTTTTTTGGGAAAAAAAAGTACTTCAATTCACACAGGCTGAGGGTATATCTCTTTCGGCAAAGCCGACTGATCCTTTTTTCCTTGTTTGAAAGAACGTACTTTTGTAGGGTTTTGTCCCGTCAGATCCAGTTCGGATGTTATGGCCTCATCTAAACCGGGCTAAAACTACCGTTTTTTGCATTTATCGGACCTTTATCCCAGAAACGAACAGGAATTTTGGAATAATTGCTGAAATTCTGGTAAGTATCAGCTAAACTATTGGGAGTTGAATCAAGTAACCTTTTGCAAAAATATTCCAAATAAAGTACTCAGAAATTCTTCAGAACATTTTGAAACTCTTAAATGCATACGTCATGTTGTTTCAGCGGTATTTTGCATCATATCTTTTACAGCGCCTATTTCAAATACAGTTCACACCAACAGCTTATTCTCGCACTTCGGATTTCAACACACTATTGACATATTTATTAACTGGTCGTTGAAAAATTTACTGAAAACAACGTGATAGAGGCATTTTACAAAGAAATCATTAAGAAAAAAATTAACGGTTTTGGAAATATGGTGCGAAATGTATAAAAATTATGGAAAATTTCGATATTTTATAAAATTTGAGGCAATAAATGTAGTTTTTCGAGTTCATTATTTCTCCAAATATTTTATTCTTACCTTTATCTACAAATTTGCTTTAGAGGTCAAATAAAAATTCACATAGGTTTCAGAAATGTAGCCCAGAATTGCTTTAAAAAGTCAAAATTTAACCATGTCTTGATGGGGCCTTGAAATCCAAGCTGGATCTGACACAACAAAACCGAACTAGAGTTTTTGTCGTTTGGGTCGGTACTTTCAAAAAATCCTCAGCTCAAATTCTTTGCACAAGATTACCTTAAAAATGTTGCACAGTGTTATCGAGAATTTTTAAAGGAGTTTTAAAGAACATTCTCAGGGCATTAGTCGACAAATGTTTAAGACCATTCCCAAGACATTAGTCTAGGATTTTTGAAGGTCATTCTAATGTAAATGGTCTAGGATTTTACAGGCCATCCTCAAACCAGTGGTCGAGAATTTCTAAGTCGATGACTGTTCCTACTAAACATCAGCACAGGTCACTTATTTGTTCATTCAAGCATTGCTACAAAAAAAAAACAGTAAGGAAAGAATCAAAGTCGGACGGGGCCGACTATATTATACCCTACACCACTGTGAATAATAGGTAAAATATATATGGGAGCTAAATCCAAATGTGAACAGATTACGATATAATTTATCACATATATTTTTAGACCAAACACTGTCACACATTCCAAATTTCATCAAAATTAGACATACATAGCGTCTTTGGTGCATCAAATACCATAAATCGGGCGAAAATATATATGGGAGCTATATCCAAATCCGAACCGATTTCGATAAAATTTGGCACACTTATTTCTATACCAAATTCCGTCACACATTCCAAATTTCATTGAGATCGGACATATATTGCGTCTTTCGTGCGCCAAATACCAAAAATCGGCCGAAAATATATATGGGAGCTATATCCAAATCTGAACCGATTTTCAACAAAAGCAATAGCGTTCTTCATTAGGCTAAAAAAATTATCTTCCCCAATTTTCAGCCAAATCGAACAATAAATGCAACCTGTACGTTGCGAACTGACGGACATGCATAAATCGACTCAGAAAGTGATTCTATGCATATCCCTAGAAGGAACTATGGGTCTATCTCTTTTCCTTAGGCATGCTACATACAAATGCACTAACACATAATACCCTTACCACAGGGTGGTGTAGGGTATAACAAGATAAGTCATTCCATGTCAACGCTACAATCGAGTCAAGTAAATCAACTTAAAGAAATTTTCAAGACCAATCAAACTATGCCGACTCGACGAAATGTTCAAGTCAATCAAGCCACACAACGAAATGTTCGAATTAATCCAGCCACACAACAAAATGTTCAATACTATCCAAGCCACACAACGAAATTTTCAAGACCAACCAAGCCAAACCAACCACCAAGATGAAGTCGCTCAACACAAGAGCTGAGTGGTGTATCATAAAATATGCGTGAACGGCAAATGTTTGAACAATGGAAAATTGTTGTTGGAATGATGAAATACCGTGTGTGTATTGTGTGACATGAATAAGAAAACCTTAGTGAAATTTCCATACATTTTACGATTCGGACTTTTGAAGAAGAAACTCGATAATTCTAGTAAAAGTTAAAAAGCCATATATTTCGAAACTACAAATAAAAAATAATTTAAAAAAAGTAAGTTTCAGTGTTTTATTTAGAAATGCACTTAAAATTAAAAAATAATTTGTGGCTTAGCCTCAATAAATATATTCTTTCTCATGATAGAATCTCTCAAATAAAACGCCTGCCGTTTAATTTTGCCACCATTCATAATTTAAATGCAAGCGTTTTATTTGAGAGATTCTATCATGAGATAGAATATATTTATTGAGGCTAAGCGACAAATTATTTTTTAATTTTAAGTGCATTTCTAAATAAAACACTGAAACTTAGTTTTTTTAAATTATTTTTTATTTTTAACTTTTTAGTAAATACATTTTTTTTGACCACTGAGAGCCCCAAATGCCGAATTACAGTCCATTTGAGCAGAAAATTTAGATTAAAATGCTTGAAATTTGGTGGTACCGTTATATGGAGGCTATATTAAACCTTGACCTACGTCCACAATTTTTAGTGGGGAAGTTCCTGGACTGTTGAGAACTCCAAATGCTAAGTTACAGCAAATTCAAGCTAAAAATGAAGACAAAATCCACAAAATACCCGAAGTCGGGTTGTACCGTTATATGGGGGCTATAGGAAAAAATGGACCCATATTGGTTTTGGTTTCATATTCATGTATTGTCATCTAAATCTAAAAAATGTGCAAAGTTTTAGTTCGATTGGTCAACTGCAACCGTGATAAAAATCAGTTACCAGATTTTAAAAGGGGGTCAAGTTAGACACCGTAAAAACACTGTAAGAATGGACCAATATTAGTTTTGATTTCATATTCATGTATTGTCATCCAAATCTGAAAAGTGTGCAAAGTTCAAGTACGATTGGCCAACTGCAACTGCGTGAAAAATGAGTTACCAGATTTGAAAAACAAAATACCGGAAATCGGGTGGTACCGTTATATGTGGGGTATAGCAAACAATGGACCCATATTGGTTTTGGTTTCATATTCATGTATTGTCATCTAAATCTGAAGAGAGTGCAAAGTGTTAGTTCGATTGGTCAACTGCAACCGTGTTTAAAATCAGTTACCAGATTTGAAAAGGGGGTCAAGTTAGACACCGTAAAAACACTGTAAGAATGGACCAATATTAGTTTTGATTTCATATTCATGTATTGTCATCCAAATCTAAAAAGTGTGCAAATTTGAAGTTCGTTTGGTCAACTGCAACTATGTGAAAAATGAGTTACCAGATTTGAAAAGCAAATTAGATAAAACACTGTAAAACAGTGTAAAAATGTACCAATATTGGATTTGATTTCATATTCATGTATTGTCATTCACATCTGAAAAGTGTGCAAAGTTTTAGTCCGATTGGTAAACTGCAACTGTGTCAAAAATGAGTTACCAGATTTGAACTAAACACACACCAAAGCAAGTTAAATAAAACACTGTAAAAAAAACAAGTGAGCCAAGGCTATAGTCGGGTCTGGGCCGACTATGTAATACCCTACACCACTACTCCTGTGCATAAGCTTTTGACTGGTAAAATTCAAAATATTAAAATTGGGATAGCTTAGCGCCTTTGCTCTGAATGTCTTCATTAATACAGGTCAATTTTGTTGAAATGCATTTAAGTGCATCGTCAGTACAACTCAAATAAAAAATGGAAAAGTGGGATGTACGCCAACCACCAATAGGCTTCATTCTCTGTGAGACCCCCATCAAACCCCAAAATTTCGTGAGGATCCGATCAAAATTCCGCCCTGTAGTGTGATTGCACAAAAAATGGAAAAATGGATGCCTTACCGATTATTGAGATATCGCTGTTGTATGACAACCTATGACAAGCTACTTCTTATCGTTGTAAAGGTGATATTTTTCTACTTTCCTTGCCTGGTTTTGCTTTCGATATATCTCTTATAGAAGAGAGATATTCGATTCGAAATAAAGCGTTGGCATATTCTCCAAATAAGTTTTTTTTTACATTTCGAACAATGAATAATATCCGACCATTACCAAAATCAATAGGTTTTTTCCTCTGTGGGACCCCCATTAACAACCAAAATTTCGTGACGATCAAAATTGAGAAGTGTAGCGTGATTACAAAAAAAACTAAAAAATGGGATGTATTAGCGACTATTGCGATATCTCCGTTATTTGGCCACCTACGCCAACCTGCTTTACATCATAGCTGTGATATTCGTCATTATTATTAAAATTGCAAAAATTAAAAGTTGTGTTCTATTAGCGGCTATTGCGATATCTTCGACAACCTACGTAACATCGTTGCAAAGGTGATATTTCTACTTTCATTAGCAGGTTTTGCTTTTGATATACCCCATATAGAAGCGGAGATATTCGCTTTGAAATAAAACGTTGACTATTTCTCCAAGTAAGTTTTTTGCCCATTCCGACCCCTGAATATTATCCGACCATCACCAAAATCAATAGGCTTCTACCTCCGTAGGACCCCAATTAACCCCCAAAACTTTGTGACGATCCGATCAAAAGTGCGATCTGTAGCGTGATTTCAAGGTTTAGATGGACAGACGAACGGACACACATAGCTAGATCGACTCAGCTCGTTGAGACAATCATTTTGGTATACATAAGTATGGGTCTACGACCATTATTTCGATGCGTTACAAACTTTTTGGGCAAAACCAACTTATAATACCCTCCCCACATAGTGGTGTAGGGTATAATTAACAAGTAAAAAAAGTATCCGTCGGCTTTGCCGACAGAGATATACCCTCAGCCTATCTCAATTTAAACTATCATATACGGACAGATCGAATGTATTTAGGGTATTTTCGGAATTTTGTGGCCTTTTTTGGACATTTGAACTTGCCGACAAAAAATCAAAAGTGTTGCGGAGGAGGTACTTCAAAAAATGGACCGAAAGTTGATTTTATTTTTGATAGATATCGCGCCCACTAGACATTTCAATGGGTCATCGCATACATTTTGGACCAGAAAATCGATATCGGTAATTTTGGAAGTTAAACTGAATTTGGACAACATATTAGGATATCCAAAGTTTTCAACAAATTGGTTGCCCCTTTCAAGAGACATCGTGCATTCCATTTTGCATTTTTAGTGAATTTTTTTAAATATTGAGGATGTAATACCGGAAGTTGTTGCCCATCTTCGAACTGAAACTAAGTTTGGACAAAACATGACGAAAGCCAAATTTTGGACCAAATCGGTTGATCAGTTCGAGAGTTATGGTGCTCTGCAGCGACTACATATGGTGCTATGGGGTTTTTTTACCTTTCGGGCAGTTTTATCAAAAAGAATGGACTTGCCCCTGAAAAAACTTTTACCGTCGTATTTGAGGCAGGGAATGCATGTTGCTTCAACAGAAATAAAAGTGATTCGAGAGCAGGTCTTAAAGTGACCTTATCCGAAATTTTGTGTGGGAAGTACGCAAAGGAATGGTCAAATATAATCCATATTCAAAACTGATATACATCTAGTAGATATATTAGGGTGTGTAATGTATGGACCACATCGGTCACTCCCTTCAAGACTTATCGTGCGCACAATTTTTCCGAACATTTTTGAACTTTTGTGGGGGAGGTACATGAAGCAGTTTACCGGTATGGCTTATCTTCGAAATTAAGCTAAGTTTGAACAAAATATGAAGAAGGTCAAATTTTGGACAAAATCGGCAGATCCGTTCTAGAGGTACCTTGAGCTCCAACCACTATATAAAAAAAAACATTGTTCCACAACATCCCACACATGACAAGGGAGACTTCTCTAATATTAATGAGTGCACCCCGATTCATATTTAGCTCAATGATATGGGACCTACTGTTTATCGCCGAGTCCGAACGGCGTGTCTTAAGACACCATTTGTGGAGAAGTTCTTCAAGACTGAAATACTCAGGAAATGTCGCCAACATTACTGAGGGATATTTTGCCACCGTTGAAAAATGTTTGATGTTGCCTGGCCGGGGAATCGAACCCCCGACCTTTTGCGTGCAAGGCGGGCGTGCATATTGCATTGCACCACGGTGGCACCCGCTCCAACCACTACACACGGTGTTATAATGGTTTTTTGTACTTTTCTGTCTATTTTCTCAGGAAGTACCGACTTGCCCCAGATAAAAATTGTACCGTCGTATGGGGGGCGGTAAATACAAGATGCTGCAACAAAAACCGAAGCTATTAGAGAGCAGGTCCCAATCTGAACCTATCCGAAATTTTGTGTGGGAGGTACCCAAAGGAGTTGACCGATTGAGCCCAAATTGGAACCTCACCTAAGTCTGGTAGAAATTTCACGATGTGCAAATTATGGATCAAATCGGTTACTTCCTTCAAGAGTTATCGTGCGCACTAAGCGTTTTTAATAATCTATGCACAGATTATTAAATTAAATATTATTTTATTTGAATATAAACGAAAAAACTTCACTTGGGTACCCCGGTACCCTGGTTATGGACTCCTGTTCGTCCATGTCGTTATAGATTGTAGGGTTAATACAAACCTCAGTCCATTAATCGAGAATTTTTAAAGACCATCCCCAGGTCAAGGAGTTTTAGAGGTCATTTTCAGGCCATTGTTTGAGGAGGATTGGTCGAGGATTTTTAAGACAATTTATCCATTAGTACTGCATTTTCAAAGACCATGTTCAGGATATTAGTGGAAAGTTCAAACATTAGATCTCCTAAACTTCGATGGCCAATTTCGGTATTCTCCTACTCCTTGTGATTCTGTTTACAGCGATCTTATGTGTTTCGTGGGAAAGTCTATGCTTCATGACATTGTGGTCAAAAAGCTCTCAGGTATACGGTGACCAACTGAAATGACTGGAGGGCACGCTATCTATCGCAAAGAAATGACTCCCAAAATAAAAACCATCTACCATATGGACTATGTCTTGAACTATCTCCTCAGCAACACTTTTGAGCTTCAATGCAAATATATTTTTAGTCGGTAAGTTCATACGTCCAAGAAGGGCCACGAAATCAGAAACATAATTATTGGGGAAAAGGATTTCGGTTGCGTAGGCGGTTTATATTTCGCTATTTTCAATAGATGAAAGTTTCAATTCACACAGACTGAGGGTATTTCTATTTCGGTAAAGCATTTTTGTAGGTCTCCATTGTAGCCTTGAAACTTCCTTTTTAAGAATCTTTCCCCTACAAAAATCCTCAAACCACTGTTCCCCTGCATCTGACAACATATTGTTGATGGATGTCACTTGAAACATATTCCGCATAAAAAAAGAAAATGAAGAAGCAGAGCAGAAGTGGGAAGAAATTTGTGTTTGTTATTTCAATACATACACCCCTCACAATTCATTTGCATTTTACAACGTTAATCGTACGGCCTACATTTTGCTGTAAAATGGAAATTTAATTGAAAAATGAAAAAGAAGGCTACAAACACATAGACAAAATACAGGCGCGACAAAAAACGAAGCAACAGGATTTTGTTTGAGGGAACAAATATTAAAAGACAAAGTGCGCTTATGGTAGTTGTTTTCAAATTAATTGTAAGTGACTAAACTGCGCTAGGCATGAGAGTGAAAGAGAGAGGGGAAGAGAGTTTGTCGCAAATGCCAACAACCATACAAAGCAATCATGTAAATACTTTCACGTTTTATACGAATGTGTACGTGTGAATGTGGTGCAAAATATGTTCCTACATTTGTTGGATGACATGCCACACCACCACAGCCACCAGTAGTAAATAATGCCAGGAGTATCAAAAACAGCAGTAGCTCCTGCTGCTCCAAAAAAAAGAAAAAAAACACACACACAAATGACAGACATCAGAAATTGTCATAAATATGTGTACAGCAATTTGCTCTTAAAGTTGTTTGATTTGTTGTTTTCTTTTTCTTAAACTCCATATTTTTTTGGGAATTGCTTGTGTTTTAAAGTGTTTTCGTTCTTTTCTACTCTTTGATGTGTGTGTGTGTTCCTGTGTGGTGATTGACATCGCTTTTATTATTTTAAACCATCACGACTTTAATATATCAATTGCTTAAAGCAAACTTTGGTTTTACGTATACCTATTTTGTTGTCTTGTTTTTTTTTCAGTTTTCTTTTTTAACTTCTTCTTCCCGTCATCAATTTCAATTTATTTGTCATAAACGGTGCCTTGAGTTTTGTTTTTATATTAAAAATCCACTGGGGTGTATGATTGCTGCAAAATGAATGACTGACATAAAGAAACAGACAATGCATTCTTTATAAATTTCAAGCGTTGTATTTGTCAGTCATAAGGATGGTGAAATTTATTTGAAAGTTGAAAAACAATTGTTGATTTGTTATTTTTTTCTGTCAGCAGATTATGCGTTTAAGTTCAATGGAAAGAAGATGAAAAAAGTTTCTCTTAAAATTAATTCTGATATTGAATTTCATAATAGACAAAATTATGATTGACAATGCCCAAGCGTAGTTATTGCTATTAAGGGAATATTAATAAGCAACAAGATAGCAGATCTATGAGAGGTCTGTGAAGACTCAAATACATATTATTTCAATAATCCACTAATAGGCAAAAATATTATTAACAAAATCTACGTTTATTGGTCGGCGAAAACTTGAAAAATATTCTTTAAAAAGTCCAAGTTTATTGGTCTGCGAAAACCTGAATATATTTTTTAAAATATCCACGTTTATTCCCCTAAAAATATTCTTTAAAATATCGACGTTTATTGGCCTGAAAAATATTCTTTAAAGAGTCCAAGTTTATTGGTCTGCGAAAACATGAAAATATTTTTTAAAAAATCCACGTTTATTCCCCTAAAAATATTCTTTAAAAAATCGGCGTTTATTGGCCTGAAAATATTCTTTAGAAAATCCATGTTTAATGGCCTGAAAATATTTTTTAAAAAATCAACATTTGTTGGCCTGAAAAATATTCTTTAAAAAATCCACTTTTATTGGCCTGAAAATATTCTTAAAAAATCCACGTTTATTGACCTGAAAAATAATTAAAAAAAAAATCCACGTTTCTTGGCATTTGATGCCTTGCATTTTTTTAAATCCACGTTTGTTGGCCTTTGAAGCCTTGAAAAATATTCTTTAAAAAATCCACGATTATTGGCCTTTGAAGCCTTGAAAAATATTCTTTAAAAAATCCACGATTATTGGCCTTTGAAGCCTTGAATAATATTCTTTAAAAAATCCACGATTATTGGCCTTTGAAGCCTTGAAAAATATTCTTTAAAAAATCCACGATTATTGGCCTTTGAAGCCTTGAAAAATATTCTTTAAAAAATCCACGATTATTGGCCTTTGAAGCCTTGAAAAATATTTTTTAAAAAATCCACGTTTGTTGGCCATTGAAGCCTTGAAAAATATTTTTTAAAAAATCCAGGTTTATTGGCCTTTGAAGCCTTGAAAAATATTTTTTAAAAAATCCACGATTAATGGCCTTTGAAGCGTTGAAAAATATTGTTTAAAAAATCCACGTGCATAGGCCTTTGAAGCCTTGAAAAATATTTTTTAAAAAATCCACGTTTATTGGCCTTTGAAACCTCTAAAATTATTCTTTAAAAAGAAGAATATTCCTTATTCTTCTAATATTCCTTCAAAAGACTTTTACATCATTCCCTCAAAAATAAACTGCTATTTAAAACTGAAGTGATTCCGTGGAAACCTCAACAATTTCCTTGTTAAACAAAATCCCTTTAAGGACTTTGGAAAATTGGAGCAAAAAGAAAATACATCTAGCACACACACATAGACATAGGAAAAATTCAATTGTTTTTTTGTGAAATTCATTCATCAAACTCATCTCCACAGTGATTGATATACACTGACATGACACCATGAAGTGATGTGAAGAAGATGTGGAGTGCTGTTTCCGAAGATTATTGTTGTTTCTGGTTGTTGCTGCCGCTCTAGCCGTTTACTGGTAGATAATGGCCACCATTCTACTTAGATTGAATTATAATTAAAATTGATTACATTTTCAATGAATTACACAAAGCACAAAAAATATGTCGACATTCTGGGTGGAGTGGTAAAGGCGGAGATAGGATGGGGATGTGAGAGAATCAAGTAAGAGATGAATGAACGGAAGTAGTATTCAGTAGCAACACAACTTCAATCTTTCATAGCAATAAAGATGATGCTTCATTGTTGCTGAATGATGCCATGAATATTTGTGTTTTATTAAATGAAATGTGTAATTTATGGTCCACTTGAGAATTGTAGGACATTTTAATCTGTTGAGTATTTTATGGCGTATTAACGCAATCATTGAATATAAATTAAATGGAGATTTAGGAAACGATAAACTAAACATTGTGCTGATTATTTAAATACTAATGTAAGAAAAGGTGGTTAAAAAATAATTTATATATTTTAATTAATTCTGAAAACATTTTTCATGAGTATTCTTTTTTTTCAATTGAGTAATAAACATTAAAAGTAAAATTATGTTTTTAATGTCCTTTATCAAGGACTATCAAATATGTTTCTTTAAAAATTATTTATGCTGGCCTTCTCAGTCCTTGAAAAAATATTCTTTAGGAATTCAAGTAGAAGATGACAAAAGTAGGTTTATTTCGGCTTCACTCTCAAGTCAAATGAACACGTACCTCAAGTTACAAGACAGTCCATTTCCCACGACCCACATACCATTCGGGGGAAAAAGAGAAAGATTCATCTTATATTAAATTGTTCAGTTCGATTCTATTCTTAGCTCAATGGCATGAAACCTCTGTCATATCACAATTATCCAGAAAATGACATTTTGTCATAATTAAAGGGTGGAGCATTTGAAATGAGGTTGATTCTTTCTGAAAGAGCTCTCCACATCCTGGTATTTTTAGAGAAATTTTCAAGGACCAACCTCAGGCCATAAGTCGGGAATTTTCAAAGGCCATCCTCAGCCCAATAATCTGAAATTTTTAAAGAAATTTCCACAGACCATTCTCGAGGATTTTAATGACCATACTAAGGCCATTAGTCATGGATTTTTTAGAATAACCTCAGACCACTAATCGAGGATTTGAAAAGAGGGAATTGTCAATTTAATTGTCTGGAAATTTTAAAGTATGTGGAAAGGCAATTCGCGGATGATTTTTAAACACCACTAGTAGGTATTTGAAAGACCATTCCCAGCCCAATTGTCTGAAAATTTTAAAGAATATTTAAAGCCCACACAATTGTCTGGAAATTTTAGAGACCATTTTCAGGCTATCCTCAGACTATTACTCGAAGATTTTTAAAGTCCATCTTCAGGTCATTATCTATATAATTGTTTCACATACATACCAGATGGGAAAAGGGAGACATCTCATATGAGTGCCCCCGATTCACATTAGCTTAATGATATGGGACCTACTGGTTATCGCCGAGTCTGAGCGGCGTGTCTTAAGACACCACTTGTAGAGAAGTTTTATATGACTGAAATACCCAGGAAATGTCGACAATATTACTAAGGGGTATTTTGCCACCGTTAAAAATGTTTGATGTTCCCTGGCCGGGGAATCGAACCCACGACCTTCAGCGTGCAAGGCGGGGTGTGCATTCCATTGCGCCATAGTGGCACCCATCTTCAAGGTTTTTTTTAAGGAGAAGAAGATTTTTAAAGACAATCCTCTGGTCATTTGCCGAGGATTTTTTAAGACCATCCTCAGAGCAAAAAGACCATCCGCATGGCAATAGTCCTAATTTTTAAAGTCCATCGTCTGGCCATTGGTCAAATACACATGTTGACTTTTAAAGACCATTCTCAGGCCAATTGTCCGGAAATTTTATAGAATTTTTAAAGTCCATACTCAGTTCACTAGTCGAGATTTTAAAGAACATCCTCTGGTCATTAGTCAAGTATATTTAAATACAATCCTTGGGTCATTAATAGAGGATTTTTAAAGACCATCCTCAGGCAATTAGTCGAGCATTTTCAAAGGCTACTCGCAGCCCAATAGTCTGGAATTTTTAAAGAAATTTTAAAATATCATTTTCCAGAAATTTTAAAGACTTTACTGAGGCGTAAGTAGTAATTTCTTTAAGACTTTCCTTAGACTACTAATTGAGTATTTAAAAAAATCATCAGCCCTCCTCAAGTCATTAGTGGTATTTTTATAGATCATCCTCAGACCATTAGTCATGGATTTTTAATGACCATCCTCAGGTCATTCGTCAAGGATTTTTAATTAATACAGACCATTATTCAAGTAGATTTAAGAAAATTCTTAGTGGCATTAACCGCGGATTTTTAAAGACTTTTCTCAGATTAGCAATCGAGGACTTTTTAAGACCATCATCAGGCTAACGGTCGTGCATTTTTCAAAACCATCCTCGGGTTAACTGTATTGAGTTGTTAAGTACATCCTCAGAGTAACAGTCTTGGATATTTTAAGACGATGCTCATGTTAACTCTAGTGGATTATTAAGACCATCCTAAAGTTAACAGTAATGCATCCTAAAACTCTTCTCTTGAATGTCTTGGATTTTTATGACCATCCTCAGTCGCTGATTTTTAATACCATCCTTAGGTTAACAGTCGTGGATTTTTAAAACCATCCTCAGGATAATATTCGTGGATTTTTAAAACCATCCTCTAGTTAACTGTCTTGAATTTTTAAGTACATCCACAGAGTACCAGTCTTGGATTTCTTAAGACGATGCTCTGGTTAACTGTAGTGGACTTTTAAAACCATCCTCTGCTTAACAGTCGTGCATTTTTATAACCATCCTCATGGTAACAGTCGTTGATTTTTAAAACCATCCCCAGGTTAACAGTCGTCTGTTTTTAAAGCATCCTCAGGTTAACAGTCGTGGATTCTTAAGACCCACCACAGGTTAACAGTCGTCTGTTTTTAAAGCATCCTCAGGTTAACAGTCGTGGATTCTTAAGACCCACCACAGGTTAACAGTCGTGCATTTTTTAAACCATCCTCAGGTTAAGTGTCTTGAATTTTAATGTACATCCTCAGAGTAACAGTCTTGGATTGTTTAAGACGATGTTCAGGTTAATTGTAGTGGATTTTTAAGACAACCCTCAAGTTAACCATCGTGCATCCTAAGATTTTCCTCTTGAATGTCTTGGATTTTTATGACCAACCTCAGAGTGACAGTCGCGGATTTTTAAAACCATACTCAAGTTAACAGTCGTGGATTTTTAAACCTTCCTGAAGTTAACAGTCCTGGTCCTCAGTCCTCTGCTTAACAGTCGTGCATTTTTTAAAAACCATCCTCAGGTTAACAGTCGTGGATTTTTATTACCATCCTAAGGTTAACAGTCGTGGATTTTGAAGACCATCCTCAAGTTAGAAGTCGTGGATATTTAAGACCATCCTCAGGTTAACAGTCGTGGATTTTTAAGACCATCCTCAAGTTAAAAGTCGTGGATTTTTAGACCATCCTCAGGTTAACAGTCGTGGATTTTGAAGATCATCCTCAAGTTAAAAGTCGTGGATTTTTAAGACCATCCTCAGGTTAACAGTCGTGGATTTTGAAGACCATCCTCAAGTTAGAAGTCGTGGATATTTAAGACCATCCTCAGGTTAACAGTCGTGGATTTTTAAGACCATCCCCAGGACAGCAGTCGTTTGTTTATTGAACCATCCTCTGGTTAACAGTAGGGGATTTTTAAAACCATCCTCAGGTTAACAGTCGTGGATTTTTAAGACCATCCTCAGGTTAACAGTCGTGCATCTTAAGACTCTCCTCTTGACTGTAGTGAATTTTTATGACCATCCTCAGTTTAACAGTCATGGATTTTAAAACCATCCTCAGGTTAACAGTAGTGCATTTTTTATAGCCATCCTCAGGGTAACAGTCGTTGAATTTTCAAACCATCCTCAGGTTAACAGTCGTGGATTTTCAAAACCATCCTCAGGTTAACAGTCGTTTGCTTTTAAACCATCCTCAGGTTAACAGTAGTGGATTTTTTAAAACCATCCTCATGTTAACAGTCAGATTTTAAGATAATCCATGGCTTTGCTACATATAATCACTGAGATTGCGAATAGCCTAAATCAGCGACGACCACCCGAATGGACCATTGTACCGACACTTTATCTGTTCAAGGCGTTCGATATGGTCGAGGATTCGATGCAAGCTATTGTTGAGGCCAAAAATCCATGTACCGCAAGGTGGAACACAGCCGCACATTTTATTTAACAGCTATCTTGCAAATCTCGAACATTCACCAGCAGATAATATATCATCCGGTGTCCACATCGACGACGTAAGAGCTAAAATTAGCAGCTGTGTTGTCGATATCACAAATTTCATCTGGGAGTATATGAATTCACTTCCTGATGTCAACACACAGCTTAATAAATGCGTCGGTGATAGGCAAATACCCACTGTTCATAATCCAAATGTTCTTAGGGTAGTCTTCGATAATCTCATCTACTTCTCTTCAAGTATGCAATCCCTTCCTGATTGACACACAGGGGAAATTCTCCAAACTTTGCGAAAATAATGTTCTCAGTTTTGCTACGGACTGCATCTATATGACAAATGTGGATTATTATAACGAGGCGACGAGAATAATGTGTTGCTGACTAGACAGTTACTGATGGCATGTTATCAGCCGAGTCACCATAACCATAAGGCTATGATGGAAGGTCCTCCACAAAGACGCATCCGCAAAGACCTGCAGTCTACTACCTTGAGACTGCAACCGACTACCGACAGCGAACTACCATGAACAGCAGACACAACAAAGTCCTAATTCAACACTTCCAACTCTTTCCACACTAGCAGAACTAAAGTCCGTTTGCCACAGAATGTTCAATTCGTTCAAAGAACGCCTTATTCGCGGTACTCTAAACAGGTGCGCTTATTGCCATCTATTCACCAAAGGTTGGATTTCTGATTACAGCTAACTGAAATTGCACAATTCCATTAATTGCTAATACTGATTCCGATTTTTCCTTCTTTGCTTCAATTTTTTTTGTTTTTTTTTACAACTTCCTGGGAAGATCTTCCGATTGCAACACAAGAACTACGATGGTTACTCTCTATATAATCAACGTTTGTGCTCTAAAAACACTTTTAGAAAATCCTTTTTATTACAAATTTTATGTTGTTGTTCCTTCAACCTCCATCTGACTAACACAGATGAGATTTATCTGTCATAGATAAATATGTTGATATCCTTGTTTGCGGTGCATAACCCAAATGAAGACTCTAACAAATAACAGTTAATGAAGCATTGAGTAATGAGCTGATTATGATGATGATGACAAAAAGGATAATGGTGCCTTAATAGAACGACAAAATAATGAAGGTCTCAATTTCCCGCTCACTCACTCGATATGCATATTACAGCGTTGAAGGCCATTATACATAAGCTTGTGTGAAACTAATGGAGATTTACACGCATTAAAGACCGGTTTATGTTAGGGGAAGAATTTATGACAGGATATTTTTTGTAGTTAAAATTAAAGTGGTTTATTGCCGAAATGGCTTATGAGAGATTTACTAAAACTTAGGGAAATAACTCTAGACAAAAAGAGATGCAAATGTCGTAGTAAAAGCAAATATTTATGGGAGATTTACTAAAACTTAGAGAAATAACTTTTGAAATAAAGAGGTGCAAATGTCATAGTAAAAGCAAATTTTTATGGGTTTCGGAAACACAACAGTTTATTACATAGAACATGGTCATTCGAAAAATTAACCAGAACGACATTTCCTCATATAAAATTTATTGTTTGTGGAATTTTATGAAATCCCTTATTTATTAACGTTTCCTAACTCAACAAGGTGCAACAGTACTTATAATGAAGTTTAGTTTATTGCCTCAGCTTAATTACCACTTATAAAAATGAGGAATTCAAAGAAGCTCAACAATTC
>NW_027411903.1:60448-105930 GCF_047663935.1 Musca autumnalis
CCCTTTATGGAATAGCCAAAATAGAAATTTACACCTACATCTATAATCTTTTCATTTATTTAATTACATTAACATAAACCGTTACTGGACAACCCCATACAATGACAAATTGAGAGAATATCAAAGGTTTTCAATCAGGACTAATTTGTCATTTCATCAGAAATTTGCTGATAATTAAATAGGATGTCGTCGATGATATTTGGTGGTGTGTCATCTTTGAATTGATTTCCTTCAAACATGACTCCACATCATCTGTGTACGAAGGGTTTCGTAGAAATAGCCAGACTATGAGTATCTCAACATCAAGAAAGTATGCAAGCAAATGATAAATGACAAAGAAGAAGCAAAATTGGCAACATTAACGAGATTGAAAAGTTTTGCTTTAACATTGATGGCGGCCGTATACCAAGAGACAAAGGACAAGACAAGACCTTTAAGAAAGGAAATTGGACATCACCTTTTAATAGTAAAAGGGTAAATAGTAAATTTTCAAGGAAAATAAGTCAATAAAAGAAACAAGAACCATTGGTATCTGCCAGGGCTAAATGCCATCGGATGATGTCTTTAAGAAATTAAAAAAAAACACATACACACAATAACAGGAGTTGTCCTAAATGTCCTATGAACAGATCCCAAATTTAGAAAAATGACAATTTCGATGATGTAAGTTCTGGACGTGCAAGATTTTCGGCATATCAGGCATAGCTGGTTATTTCAATGACAAACTCAATCAACAGAGTCTACTCGAATAAAATCCGTATTTCTCAATATATGACAATGACCCCACTAAGGCGCAATTTTCGGAACATTCGGGCCATTTTCGTGGGAAGTATGGAGAATAGAATTTTTCAATTTAATTCAATTTTTATGTCATAGAGACCACAAAGATAACCTTCAGTAAAAACCTGAGCCTTACTGCACTACACATTAGATATGTCGGTCTTCATATCTCGAGAAGTATTGGCTTCTACTAAAAAAGAAAAATGATACCGTTGTCGTCATCATCACTAGAACGATATATTATTAAAACTTTAACGACATCCGAAAAAGCGCAAAAGTATTGAATTTATATTTATATAATTTTTATACCTTCCACCATAATATGGAGGGTATAATAAAATTTGTCATTCCGTTTGTAACACATCGAAATATTCATCGGAGACCCTATAATAGGCCGGGGCGATTTGAAAACCTTAATGAGCCCTTCGCGTTTCTGATTCCTGGGATTGAACTGAGCAAAAAAGTCCACTGGACCATATATCTACCGTGAAAATCGAGCCTCCCGATTTTGACTTTAAGTTTTTTATTGACTTTTTTGGATATTTTGGCATATAACAGCCAAACCATTGAGATTTTCGATCCAACACAAATACAAAAATTGTAGCCAAGACAGTAATTAAGAACTCTCTGATACATCGCGAAAGCATTGGAGCGCTCCTTCAGGCAGTTTTGGCCTTGAGAAGGTGCAAACTTTCCGAAAAATGTCGATAAATGACACTGTGCTACAAAAGTTGACCAGAAAAATATTCAAGTGTTCTGATGCAAAATTATATCGTGTTGGGATCCATGGACAGCGACTTAAACCACTATAACTTAGCCATTTGTTAACCGATTTAAAAAATAATAACTTGTTCGAATGATATTATTCACCCCTTTAAAAGGAAGAAGGATCAATAGAAATCCGTTGTGAAAAAAAGAAGATATGTCCGTTTAAATTTGAAAATGTAAGAAACCCAGATTTTCACTACTTTTACCGTTATAAAAAATAAAACGAAGTGACCCCAACGAACTAAAGGCATTGTCGTTGTCCATGGATCCCAACACGATATAATTTTGCATCAGAACACTTGAATATTTTTCTGGTCAACTTTTGTAGCACAGTGTAATTTATCGACATTTTCCGAAAAGTTTGCACATTCTTAAGGCCAAAACTGTCTGAAAAAGCGTTCCAATGCTTTTGCTATGTAGTAGAGAGTTTTCAATTACTGTCTTGGCTACAATTTTTGTCTTTGTGTTGAATCGAAAATCTCAATGGTTTCGCTGTTATATGCCAAAATATCTAAAAAACGTCAATAAAAAACTTAAAGTCAAAATCGGGAGGCTCGATGTTCATGGTAGATATATGGTCCAGTGGACTTTTTTGCTCAGTTCAATCCCAGGAATCAGAAACGCGAAGGGCTCATTAAGGTTTTTCCTTCCACACAAATCGCCCCACCCTACCCTTTAAAGTATACATATTCCCGATCAGGGTAAAATTCTTGGTCGATATAACCATGTCACTCTGTCCGTCTGTTGAAATCAAGATACAGCTCAAAATTTTTAAGATAGAGCTTTGTAATTTGGTATGGAAGTTTCCATTACTCCTAGGATGTTTGGCATTGCAAATGGGCTATATCGGTCCACATTTTGATATAGCCCCCATAGAACGGTACCACCCGATTTTCGGTATTTTAAAGGTTTTGGCCTCATTATCACACCCAAAATGGCTGAAATTTTGTACTTAGTCTTCGTTGGTGGTATAAAACTGTCCCCCAAAAATTTATCAATATAGGTCCACGCCTTCATATAGCCGCCATAGAACTATACCTCCCGATTTTCGGTATTTTGAAGTTTGTGGCCACAATGAACCACCGAAATGGCTGAAATTTGGTACTTAGTCTTCGTTGGGGTTATAAAAATTTCCTCCAGAAATTTGTCGGTATAGGTCCACGCCTTCATATAGCCGCCATAGAACGGTACCTCCCGATTTTCGGTATTTTGTAGGTTGTGGCCACTATGAACCACCGAAATGGCTGAAATTTGGTACTTAGTCTTCGTTAGCGATATAAAACTTTCCCCCAGAAATTTGTCGGTATAGGTCCACGCCTTCATAAAGCCGCCATAGAACGGTACCTCCCGATTTTCGATATTTTGGAGGTTGTGGCCACTATGAACCACCGAAATGGCTGAAATTTGGTACTTAGTCTTCGTTGGTGGTATAAAACTTTCCCCCAGAAATTTGTCGGTATAGGTCTACGCCTTCATATAGCCCCTATAGAACGGTACCTCCCGATTTTCGGTATTTTTAAGGTTGTGGCCGCAATAATCCAACGAAATGGCTGAAATTCGGTACTTAGTCTTCTTTGGGGGTACAAAACTTGCTGCCAGAAATGTATCGGTATAGGTGTACGCCTTCATATAGCCATAGAACGGTACCTCCCGATTTTCGGTATTTTGAAGGTTATGGCCACAATAAACCACCGAAATGGCTCAAATTTGGTACTTAGTCTTCCTTGGGGTTATATAACTTTCCCCCAGAAATTTGTCGGTATAGGTCCACTTCTTCATATAGCCCCCATAGAACGGTACCTCCCGAGTTTCGGTATTTTTAAGGTTGTGGCCACAATAATCCAACAAAATGGCTGAAATTTGGTATTTAGTCTTCATTTGGGGTATAAAACTTTCCCCCAGAAATTTTTCGGTACAGGTCTATGTCTCAATATAGAACGGTACCTCTCGAATTTCGTTATTTTGAAAGTCAACCACATTGTTTTACCGAAATTGCTGAAATTTGGAATTTAGAATTCTTTATGAATACTTCAATACAACTCGTGGTGGAGGGTATAACAAGTTCGGCCTGGCCGAACTTAACGCCGTTCTTACTTGTTTATATAAATTAATTAATTCACCTTATTTCAGAAGCACTTTCAATGAGTTGCTTCTAATTCTTAATAATTTTTCATCGATATCATTCATCCAAAGACCATTGTAATCTTGACTTCGTAAACTTGGAAAACCTATAAAGGACATATCAATATAGTAATATTGTATTTTGGCCGACGAAAAGGGGGCCAGTTGTACAAGTCAAAATCGGAAAGCTCGATTTTCACCATAGACATAAGGTCTAGTGGACCTTTTTGGTTAGTACAATCCCAAGAATCAGAGACGCGAAGCGCCCATTAAGGTGTTTTTTCATTCCATATCATATCGTCCCACCCCAACATACCCGCATAAAAGTTTCTCTATTAGTCGCCATACTTATATTGCTTAATTATTTAATCTATAAAAAAGTTGTTATAATTTCCTACGAAAAAGATTCGGTACAGCACCTTCTCTCATATAGCATTATTATTTAACAAAATGCTTTTGTACGGGACATAAAGTGAAATAATCACATAACGTAGGGGATGAATGATACCAAGCAACGGTCTTGACCGGCTTTAACATGGCAAAGCCCAGGATTTATCTTGGTCCCTCTTTCAACTCAAGTGGACACTGACCTCCCCGTGGTGTCACCTGGGGAACTGCCTTTAACACCCGTTAAAGGTAGTGAGCTAACATGTGCCGCGCGTTCACCCATAAGAACGTTAAAAACTTGGGTTTGGGCGTCGGGTTAGTAACCCTCCCCTAGGAAAAACAGCCTACTATGAAAAAACGAAAGAAAAGAAAAACAAACCCCTCTAAAGTTGACGAACCCCACAAACGTTTTAAGGACCATGATCTGCGAATCTGCACCTGGAATGTTCGCACTCTTTATAGAGAAGGTGCAGTCTTCGCATTGGCAGACGTACTTGAAAAGTACAAGGCCGATATTACTGCCATACAGGAAATACGATGGATTGGAAAAGGCGTCACAACAACACCTAAAGGTTACGCACTGTATTATAGCTGCCATGACGTAAAGCATGAGTTTGTTTGCGGATTTGTAGTTAGTCGGAGACTAAAACATCTGGTATCCAGCTTCACTCCAGTGAATGAAAGACTTGCTGCAATTCGAATAAAAGCTAAATTCTTCAACATCAGCTTTATTTGCGCTCATGCTCCCACTGAAGAAAAGGACGAACAGACCAAAGATATATTTTACGAGCGCTTAGAAGAAACATATGACCGTTGCCCTGCCCATGACATTAAAATTATACTAGGCGATTTTAATGCCAAAATTGGAAAGGAGAATATCCTTGGCCCAACAGTCGGGAAATTCAGTCTCCACAGTGAAACATCTGACAATGAGGCTGATCGACTTTGCAGCTGCAAGAAACATGGTAGTTAGCAGTATCAGATTAAGGCATCTCGATATTCATAAGGGCACCTGGCTGTCGCCAGATCAAAGAACAAGAAATCAAATTGATCACTTTGTGATAGATGGAAGACATGCATCAAGCCTGTTGGATGTACGATCGTTCCAAGGTGCAAACATAGACTCGGACCACTACCTTGTTGCACCAATGGTACGTACCAGATTAAACGTAGCAAACAAAGTGCGAACAGACACAACATGGAATTGGACATCGGTAAGCTTCAATCACAACAGATAGCCACAGCATATTCCACTCAACTGGCCCAACTGCTTACTCAATGCACTCCTCGTACCGATAAGACATCAGGACAATGGCAAAACATTGCCCACTCCATGCATACAGCCGCAAAATCCATACTTGGATACCATAGACCTCCACCAAGGAATCCATGGTATGACCAGGAGTGTCGTGCAGCTACCGAAGAGAAAAATGCGGCATATAGAGCTACTTTACGATCAGTAGCAACACGTAGCGCACGATAGAGGTATCGGGAGAAAAGGAAAGAGGAGAAACGTCTTTTCCGCAGGAAAAAGAGAGAGATGGAAAAGCGGGAGTGTGAACAAATCGAGATGTACAGAATGAAGTCCGAAAATTCTACCAAAGAGTGAAACATCAAACTGATGATCCAATCCCAGAAGATGGCATTGAATGTATACCACCCGGCCAAGATGAGGTAAAGACAGCAATAAACCGGCTGAAGAATAATAAGGCAGCAGGAGCTGATGGCCTACCAGCCGAGCTGTTTAAAACCGGAGGCGACACGCTGATAAGGTGTATGCATCACCTAGTTAGCTCCATCTGGCAGGAAGAACGCGTAACTGACAATTATAACCTGAGCATCCTATCCATAAGAAAGGAGATAATACTTTATGCTCCAACTATAGGGGTATAAGTCTTCTCCCTATCGCCTACAAGTCAGGGATATTGTGCGAACGACTAAAGCCTATGGTCAACGAGATAATTGGACCATACCAATGAGGCTTTAGACCTGGCAAGTCCGCCATTGACCAGATATTTATCCTGCGGCAAATCCTGAGAAGACCCAAGAGATGCAGATCGACACCTACCACCTTTTTGTCGATTATAAAGCAGCCTTCGACAGCCCGCTACGTTTAAAGGTATTCCAAGCCATGTCGGAATTTGGAATCGCCGCAAAGCTCATCCGTCTTTGCAAAATGACTTTAACTGACACGAGGTCCTCAGTTAAAATAGGAAAGAACCTCTCCGAAGAGTTTGGTACCAAAAGAGGTTTCAGACAAGGAGACAGCCTTTCGTGTGATCTCTTTAAACATCCTGCCGGAAAAGGTTATACGAGAGGCAAACGTCAAAAGAAGTGGCACAATCTACACCAATAGTCACATGTTACTTGCTTATGCTGATGATATAGACATCATAGGCCGATCAGTAAAAGAAATAACCGATACCATTATGAAGGTCGAAGGAGAATCTGCTAAAGTGGGTCTGGCGGTAAACAGCGAGAAGACCAAGTTGATGGTGTTGACGCGCAAAGCGTCCATTGAGCTCGGACCAACAGTTGAAGTTGGTTCCTATAATTTTGAGGTAGTAAAAGACTTCGTATACCTCGACACCGCCGTAAACACAACAAACGACAGCAGTTGTGAAATAAAAAGAAGAATTGTATTGGCCAACAGATGCTACTTTGGTTTAAGTAAGCACTTCAAAAACAAAGGCACAACTCGTCGAACAAAAATAACGCTTTACAAAACACTGATACTACCCGTGCTGATGTATGGTTCTGAAGCCTGGGTACTTGCGCAAGAGAAAAATTCTTCGAAAGATCTACAGGCCAATCTGCGTTGACGATGAATATCGACGTCGTATGAACCACGAGCTGTATCTGCTATACAAGGACATCAATATAGTTAAACGTATCGAGATGCAGCGATTGCGTTGGCTAGGCCATATAATAAGAATGAGCGATGATGAACCCGCTAAAAAGGCGTATAAATTCGAGCCACATGGCGGTGCACGCAGAATTGGCAGGCCAAAGAATAGATGGCGCAAACAAGTGGATGATGAGATGACAAGGCGTGGTATTCCAGAGTGCAAAGCAACAAATAGAGAGAATTGGAGATCTTTTCTTAGTTCGGTCTATGGAACAAATGTTCTGTAATGGGCCAGCTAAGTAAGTAAGTAAGATTTAGGTTAAAGGGGATACAAACAAATTACGACCAAAGATGTGTCTCATCGAAATATTGGTTTTAGACCCCAAGTACAAGGTGACGCAAAAGTAATCTTCCGAAGTTTTTTTGGCTGTAATTTAAAACAAGTAAAAAAGTGTCAGTCGGCTTTGCCGACAGATATATACCCTCAGCCAAATTGAAGCGAAACTTTTACCTCCGGACAGATCGAATGTATTTCAGGTCTCTTCAGAATTTGGCCCTTTTTGGACATTTGAACTTGCCGACAATAATGTGGAATACGAATTAACTTCGCTAAGACACAAATGTTGAACTTTTGTAGGGCAGGTACTCTTAGGGAGGACCTATATTGGCCATTTTAGAAGTTTAACTAAATTTTGATAAAATATTAGGAGATCCAAAGTGATATATTTTAAATATTGGGGAGAAGTACCGAAAGTTGGGGACCGGTATTGCCCATGTGACTAAGTTTGGATATAATATGACGGAGACCAAATGTTGGACCAAATCGGTTAAACAGTTCAAGAGTTATCGTGTTCTTCGACCGCCACATATGTTGACATAGGGGTTTTTTACACCTTTCGGGCTGTTTTCGCAAGAAATATGGACTTACCCCTGAAAAAACTTTTACCGTCGTAATGGTGGTAGCGTATGCAAATAGCTTCAACAAAAATCCAAGTGATTCGATAGCAGGTCTTAAAGTGAACTTATCCGAAATTTTGTGTGAGAGGTACCAGAAGGAGTAGACAAATTTAGTCCATATTCGAACCTGATCTATATCTGGTAGATATATTAGGATGTGCAAAGTATGGATTACATCGGTCACTCCCTTCAAGAGTTATCGTGCGCAAAATTTTTCCGAACATTTCTGAAGTTCTGTGGGGGAGGTACCTGAAGGAGTGGACCGATATAACCCATCTTCGAATTTAAACTATGTTTTGGTAAAATATTACGAAGGCCAAATTTTGGACCGAATCGACAAATCCGTTCGAGAGTTATCTTGCACTCCTACCACTACACAAGGTGTCATAGGGGCTTTTTGCAACTTTCCGGCCATTTTCTCGGGAAGTATGGACTTGCCCCTGATGAAACTTGTACCTTCGTATAGGGAACAGTGAATACAAGATATTGCAACAAAAACCAAGGCAATTCGAGAGCAGGTCCTAAACTGAACTTTTCCGAAATTTTGTGTGGGAGGTACTCGAAGGAGTTTACCGATTGAGTTCACATTGGAACCTCATCTAAATCTGGTAGAAATTTCATAATGTGCAAAGGATGGACCAAATCGGTTGCTACCTTCAAGAGTTATCGTACGCACAAATTTTCCGAACATTTTCGAACTTTTGTGGGGGAGGTACCGGAAGGAGTGGACCGATATAATCCATCTTTGAACTTGAACTAAGTTTGGACAAAATATTACGAAAGCTAAATTTTGGACCGAATCGGCAGATCCGTTCAAAAGTTATCTTGCGCTCCAACCACTACACACGGTGTCATAGGGTTTTTTGTAACTTTCAGGCTATTTTCTCAGGAAGTATGGACTTGCCCCTAATGAGACTTACAGCGTCGTATAGAGGACAGTGAGTACAACTTGCGTAAACAAAAACCAAAGCGATTCGAGACCAGGTCCTAAACTAAACTTTTCCGAAATTTTGTGTGGGAGGTACCTGAAGGAGTGGACCTATATAGCCCATCTTCGAACTTAAATCGAATCTGGACAAAATATTTCGATACCCAAAATTTGAACCGAATCGATTGATCCGTTCGAGAGTTATCGTGCGCACCAGCCTGCCAGACAGACAGACAGACAGACAGACGGACGGACATTGCTAGATCTACTCAAAATTGTCTGAAACGGAATATCGTACAAACATACTTGGGGTCTAAAACCATTATTTCGATGGAGCACATTTTTGGTCGTATCAAAGTGTAAATACCCTCTTTAGACTAAAGGCTGAGGGTATAAAAACCCATAAACCCGCGACTTCAAAAAGCCCCACAAAAAGAAGTCTGGAGCGCCTCATCACTCATGATTATTTTTGATGAAAAATCGTCTTCTTCTTGGTGGTGATTAAGGATGGATTGATCGTATGTTAGACGCGTTTGGCGGTCAGCGTTTAACAGCTGATGCACCGTCTTGACTTTGTACGGAAACATCTTCAAATATCGTACCAAAATTCGCTGTAAAGACCGTCAACTGATACCCATTTGCGTGGCACGTCGTCTGGTCTATGTCGAAGGCGCTTCCGTGACATCCTCGGCTACAGCAGCAATATTCTCTGCAGAACGGATACTCCGGAGTCTGCCATGCCTGGCCGCATCTCGTGTTGTGCCAGTCTCTTCGAAGCGAGCGGCTAAACGTCTCCGACGAAATTCACATTGAGCCAAAGTCACCGACCGATTATTGGTCAAATAAATAGTCACCAATATTCCGCGTTCTGGAGCAGTGTAGCGTGTTTATCAACGTGTATTTCGCATGTGTTTACTACACAAATGTCAAAACAGAACTGACATTAGGGCCAATCGCAAAAATATAGGAGGATTACTTTTGCGCCACCTTGTATATTTGGACGAAATTCGTTTAGACAATTTGGAGTCTATCTAGCGCTGTCCGTTCATCTGTCTCTCTTAATGTCTAGCTGGCTGGTGCGCACGATAACTCTCGAACGGATCTACCGATTATAACCAAATTTTATACTTCGTAATATTTTGCCCAAACTTTGTTTAAGTTCGAATGTAGGCTATTTCGGTCCACACCTGCCCCAAAAAAGTTCAAAATTGTTTTCGAAAAATTGTGCGAACGATAACTGGCGAAGTGAGCAAGCGATTTGCTCCAAACTTTCCATACATTATTATTCCTTCCAGATATAGATCGGATAAGACTATATCCGTCCATAGGGTACCTCCCACACAAAATTCGGAAAAGGGAAATTTAAGAGCCCTCTCGAATCCTTTTGAATTTTTTCAGCAGATTGTACTTGCGCCGCTAATCCGCAAGTTAACTGTCAAGGGGATTTTCTGATTGGTCGACACTTTACACATCGTATTATTTCATCCAGTCCATATTCCGACCGATATAGTCCATATTCCGACCGGACACATGGTCGGAATATGGACTATATCGGTGCGTCCTTCGAGTAACTCCCACACAAAATTTGGGAAAAGTGCAGTTTGAGGACCCGTGTCGGACCTATTTGATTATTATTTATTTCTTTTTTTTTGAAGGAGGTTCTTTTTACGGTCCCTATTCTGGTTCCTTTCCCGGGGTAAATCATACTTCCTGAGTTAATAATCCAGAAGTTCCAAAAACCGCTGCCGGCTCCAACTAAAATTACAAATCTGAAAAAATAATTCTCAAATATTTCCAAAACTCAGAATTTAGCTTACTTAAATTGATTTGGTATAGCCCCATATTACGATACCTACAGATTCCACGTATTTTGAAACAAACTCGTGTTACAAAATAAATAAATCTTTGCTGTATAATTGAATATGAATAATTTTGGGATGTATAAATTTGTTTGCATGCAACATTTTTGAATTTATATTCATTGTTGGTTATTTCTACCGGTATACATATATTTTAGATATCACAATATATGCCCACATTGAACTATTTTCGAAGCATATGTTTGTACCTCACACATATTTGGACGATAGATCTTCAATAAACTCGCAATTTTCCCAATTAACAAATATACCAAATTGCGTGGTATATACATATATGTATTTATTTTAGGTGTATTCCAAAAACGAAACCTGATATTCAAAGACAATTTGAAGATGTGGCAGGAGGGGCTAATCAATGTGAATTTTCCAATTTTCGAACATTTTTTAGAAATGATAAATTATACATATATTTTTCCACAAACATCCCAGTAAAGAAAAGGGGGCTTCTCTTATATCAATGGATTCATATGATGTTATTTATATGTGACCTAGTTTTTATCGCCGAGTCCGAACGGCGTGTCCTAAGTTGCCACTTGTAGAGACGTTTTTCATGTCGGAAATACTCAGGAAATATCACCAACATTACTACGGGATATTTTGCCACCGTAGACAATTTGATGGGAATCGAACCCGGACATTCAGCGTGCAAGGCGGTTGCACATAGTTAATTCCTACAGGTTGTGATGTAGGGTATCACGTGGTCGGCCCCGTCCGACTATAGCCTTTGCTTACTTGTTCTTAATCGATATCATTCATCCAAAGACCATTGCAATCTTGACTTCGTAAACTTGGAAAACCTATAAAGGACATATCAATATGGTAATATTGTATTTTGGCCGACGAAAAGATGGCCAGTTGTACAAGTCTCAATCGGAAAGCTCGATTTTCACCATAGACATAAGGTCTAGTGGACCTTTTTGGTTAGTACAAGCCCAAGAATCAGAGACGCGAAGCGCCCATTAAGGTGTTTTTTCATTCCATACCTATCGTCCCACCCCAACATACCCGCATAAAAGTTTCTCTATTAGTCGCCATACTTATATTGCTTAATTATTTAAATATCCTTCTCTATAAAAGAGTTTTTATAATTTCCTACGAAAAATATTCTGTGCAGCACATTCTCATTATTATTAGCATTATTATTTAACAAAATTCTTTTGTGCAGGATATTAAGTGAAATAATCACATAACATATGTATGTATGTAACATATGAACAAATATCGTTTTCCTTGAAAAAGTTTTCTAGTAGAACCTATTAAAACAACAACAAAAACATTATTCTTTGGAAAAAGTTAATAAAAATGTACTACTAAAATGTGATTTTCCAATAGCATGCATTTTCATTTTATTTTGAATCGATTTTATTTTCCATACATCAATCTTCGCTGCCTCTTCTCCTAGAGGCAATTTTCATAATGGATGTGTAACAAAATATGGCTTCATCCAGCTCAGATGTTCGCGCACAACTTATTGATGTAGTCGTCGTCGTCGCAGGGAAAGTAAATTGAAATCAAACATGACGACAATAGGAAAATCAATGACACAATTTCTCCAATAATATTGAATTTTATTCAATACGATTTTATGTCACTGCAGTGGAGAGGAGGATGGATGTAAAGCATATGAAGACAGTGGCTCATAGTGGGTACAGTTTATAGCAATCATTTGATTTCGTTTCAAAATAGAGCCGGGATGAGAAGCATATAGAGGCAGTGGATGGTTCCCAGTATATAAGTCATTTGATTTCACTTTAAAATAGAGGCGAGACTCTGTAGAGTTTCACAAACTGTGGCGTTGAGAAAAATTTTTTTAAAAAATTTGCTTAACCGCTTCCCAGCCAGTTGGTGCCCAAAAAATATTTCTTCATTTCCATCCACTGTGCTTTAGTCTTTTTTCCCAATTTTGCTTTTAAAATGTTACAAGCGAAAATTGAAATTTATGCAGGCGTAAATAAATTGTGATTACCTTGTATTTTGTTGCCATCAAACAAAAAAAGGGTTATGCCTACTCCCATAGTAGCCTTGGCAGTTGAATGTAGAAGCTATTTTTTCTTTTTCATCTCTGTTTAAAGCCATGTAGCAATTTTTACGCACGTATAAAAAACAACAGCCAGACATGGGAGCCTACATCCGGAGTTATAAAATTTGTTGTACGAGAAAAGGCTACAAATGTGTTTGTGAACATACCACGATGAATGATGGAGGGGTATAAAATGTGGAAAACAATGGCTTAATGTAAATCTACAAATATACATATGTGTGTGACATGTGTAATGGCATATTGCAAAAAAAGCAACGAGTTAAAAAAACCACACCTCAGCCTTTTTTTGGATTGTGAATTGTCGGTTTGTCATTATCACACGCACAAGTTGCAACATAACCTGCATACGAAATACGCGGAAAAAATTGAACAGAATACCTATGCAGGAAGTGAAAACAAAAGGCAGCATGGTTTAAATGAATATTCATTTAAATCGTCATATTTGATTTAAAACCAAACAATGACATGACAAAAAATTGTAATGTATTTTATTTCCAATGAAAAATGTGTATGAATTTAATTAAATCTATTGATTTTTCATTTTGAGAATTGTGTTGCATATGTTAGTGTCAATTAAAATACACAACAGCAGATTGAAAACCCTGTAAATTTTCCATGTAAATGTGTACATAAACATACATATTTACTTACCCGATTACTGGTGTTATTAAAAAATGCTATTAAATTGATGGTCATCAATCTGAAAATAAAAAGAAAAACAAAATAGTATTTGTAAACAAGTGCAACAATAATTAAAGCGCTAAAATATGTTAACAGGCTTTTGGCAAAATGAACATTTGTCTTTAGCAAAAATCCTTTTATCGATTTGCTAACATGCCTCATTCCATGGAAAACAGTTCTGTGTACAAAGATTTTTTTCAAAAAAATGTCATTTGTGAGCAAACTTTTTTTGCTGAAACTTTTGTTCTAAAATATATTTAAAAACATTCTTTAAAAATCCACGAATATTGAACAAATATTCCTTAAAAATCCACTTATATTGAAAAACTATTTTTTTTTAATCCACAAATTAAAAAAAATAAGAACGGCGTTAAGTTCTGATAGGCCGAACTTGTTATAAGCTCCACCACGACACCGTGGTTCCGCCCGTGGACAAAAATCGAAAAATGTATGTCGACAAATTTGATTGCGATTGAAATAAATATTCTCTAAACACATTATATTTTTATTATCCAGTATTACATTTGCCAACTTACTGCGGTAATATGCCAAGTTCAGTCCAAGAAATTGAGATTTGCATGTGGTGCCTTAAAAACGAAAAAAAAAAAGATCCGCAAAACCTTCGTAGCTTATGAGTGAAATTATAAGAAAATTAAGAGGTAAATGTACAATTTCCAAAATGAAACTTATAGTTTATAGCATTGACAATATTCATACGAAAAAACAAATTCAAAATTCGTTTTTTAAGTTCCTTAAAAATAAATTCTTTATAAATGACTTTTTGTGCTATTTTTAATATCATTGCTATACATTTATGTTGATTTTTACTAATGTTGGCCCCGTAAGGGCAAGTCCATAGTTTTTTTTTTAAATACAGGGGAAAGTCTTTAGGTTGCCATAAAAAGAAATCCAGCTACTACCATCTGCCACCCTGTAAGTTATTCCCCTTACACCACGCCTGTAAAATCGCCAAAATTCCGAAAATCGGGAGGTAATTTCATATGGGAGCTATACCGAAACGTGGACCGATATTGAACATTTTTTGTAATGAGGTATTGTGTTCCCTCAGAACTCAAAATACAAAATTACAGCCAAATCGATTGGAAAATATGGCTAAAATCGTCAAAATACCGAATATCGGGAGGTACGTTTATATGGGAGCTATACCTAAACTTGGACCTATATTGAACATTTTTGCAAGGAGATATGGTGTTGCCTCAGAACTCAAAATACAAAATGACACCCAACTCGGTTAGAAAATCTGGCTGAAATCGTCAAAATACCGAATATAGGCAGGTACGTTTATATGGGAGTTATACCTAAACGTGGACTTATATTGAACATTTTTTGCAAGGTGGTATGTTGTTCCTTCAGAACACAAAATGCAAAATTACAGCCAAATCGATTGGAAAATTTGGCTAAAATCGTCCAAATATTAAAAATCGCGCGGTACCTTTATATAAGGACTACCCCCAAATGTGGACCTACATCCATAAAAATTGTTTCTCTCTCTTTTGGGCTCGTTATAAAACTATGTTTAAAATTTCGAGGCGTTAGCTCGATTAGAATTATTTTGGCACTCCTTTCCATACAAGTGGGACCACTGCACAGTGGATCCACTTGTATGGAGAAAGTGGCCAAAAATATTTAGAGTGTAAAAATCAAGCCAATGCGTCGGTTACAGCTTTGTGCTGCTGCGAAGAGTGTTTTAAGAAACCACGAGCGTGACATTCTCCCCCCTTTCCCCTCTGGAGGGGGTATATTGTAAAATTTGTTTTAGGCGGTTAATACAAAATGACATGAACAAAGGTCCCGATTACCTTATGATGCAAAAATAGGCTTAGGGAAACAAAACAATCTCCAAAACAACATAAAATCCAACCAATTTAGCGGATTAAAATAATCAATATTTTTGTCTGAAAATTTGCAACATTTTTAATATAGATCATACAGCGTTCTTCCTGGAAGGCACTTACCGCCAACGTAAGACTTATTTGGAAGAAGATTTCTTCATCTTGCCACTGATGCCAATTATGTTAATGTACATGGTCAGATAACAGAGTTATACGCGAATATATCCGTAGAAACCGTATTATAGGGCAGCTTTAGTCAGCAACCCACCATTTATAGTCTGGCACTAGATGGCAGCTGATTTTAATACTGAATACTCTTAAACCCATGACCTACTTTGGAAAATTATTCCCGAGGTGGGCACTGGTGGGCATCATGACTAAAAGCTTAGGTCAAAATTAAGTATATGATCGAATTGGCATTACAAAATACGCTAAGAAAATATGCAGCTAACTAGAATTCCACAACACGCTAAGACACTATTTTGTAATGAAAACTAAGCTATTACCTCCTCTTTCAAAACCCACTATAATATTTTGCTATACGTATTAGTTTCGCGATATTTTGAATATATTTACTTGCACTTAAAATATAGGTTGTACTCACAACAAAAAATATTAGTCAAATGTTCTGTCTTTTGAAGCTATTCTTAATAATATCGCGTTCGAATCAAACAAAAACTAATATATATTTAAAAAGGTCCATGTCATAGCTGACAGAGTTGCCAGATGTTGTACCAAAATTTTGACATTCATTTTTTTATTTTTTGCCAATGGGTGGATCCACTGTGCACTGGGCACGAGTTATATTGAAGTAAAATGGAATAATTATATTCCTTTCGTTTATGAAGAAGACAAAATACCAAATTTCAACAAGTTTGGTAAAACAATGTGGTGAAGGTTAGGCCACATTATTTTAACGAAATTCGGGAGGTACGGTTCCATGGGGACTATATAAAAACATCGATCTATACCTTAAAGTTTCTGGCGGAAAGTTTTTAGACTCAAAAAGACCAAATTTCCGATATTTCGGTAAAACCTTTAAAATACCGAAAATCAAGAGGTACGCTTCTATGGCGGATATAGGAACCCGCGGAACAATACTGATAATTCCCTTCTGAATATTTTATAACACCATGGAAGACTAAATAACAAATTTCAGTCTCTCGGTGGGATATTGACGTCACAACCTTCAGAATTACGGAAATTGGGAAGTACCGTTCCATGGGGGCTATATTGAAACGTGGACCTATACCGACGAATTTCAGTCAGAAAGGCTTTTACCTCCAACAAAGACTAAATACCAAATTTCAGCCATTTAGGTGGGTTGCTGTGGCCACAACCTTCAAAATAACGAAAATCGGGAGGTACCGTTCTATGGGGGCTATATAAAGGCGTGGACCTATACCGACAAAGTCCTGGGAGAAAGTTTTACACTCCCCAACGAAGACTAAGTACCAAATTTTAGCCATTTCGGTGAAATATTGAGGCCACAACCTTCAAAATACCGAAAATCGGGAGGTACCGTTCTATGAGGGTTATATGAAGGCGTGAACCTATACCGACTAAGTACCTAATTTTTAGCAATTTCGGTGTGATAATGAGGCTAAAACCTTCAAAATACCGGAAATAGGTAGGTACCGTACCGTACCCACGTAAAGACCAAATACCAAATTTCAGCAATTTCGGTGAGATAATGAGGCTAAAACCTTCAAAATACCGGAAATAGGGAGGTACCGTTCTATGGGGGCTCTACTAAGGCGTGGGCATATACCCACAAATTTCGTATGAAACGTTTAGTACCCCAAATACAGACAAAATACCAAATTTCAGCCATTTCGGTGGAATATTGAGGCCACAACCTTAAAAATATTGGAAAAAGGGAGGTACCGTTCTATGGGGGCTCTACTAAGGCGTGGACATATACCCACAAATTTCATAAGTTATGTTTAGTACCCCAAGTAAAGACCATATACCAAATTTCAGCCATTTCGGTGGAATATTGAGGCCACAACCTTAAAAATAACGGAAATAGGGAGGCACCGTTCTATGGGGGCTATATGAAGGCGTGGGCCTACACCTACACATTTCATATAGAACGTTTAATACCCTAAATGAATACCAAATACTACATTTCAGCCATTTTGGTGGAATATTGAGGCCACAACTTTCAAAATACCAGAAACAGGGAGGTATCGTTCTATGCGGGCTATACTAAGGCGTGGACCTATACCAACAAATTTCATATGTTATGTTTAGTACCACAAATGAAGAGGAAATACCAAATTTCAGCCATTTCGGTGGAATATTGACGCCCCAACCTTCAAAATCCCGGAAATAGGGATATACGGTCCTATGGGGGCTAATCTAAGGTGTGGACATGTGCCGACAAATTTCTCGGAGAAAGAAGACTAGGACCAAATTTCAGCCATTTTGGTGTGATAATGAGTCTAAAACCTTCAAAATACCGAAAATAAATAGGGAGGTACCGTTCTATGGGGGCTATATGAAGGCGTGGACCTATACCGACAAATTTCTGGGAGAACGTTTTATGCCCCCGACGGAGACTAAGACAAATTTCAGCCATTTTGGTGTGATAATGAGTCTAAAACCTTCAAAATACCGAAAATCGCGTGGTACGGTTCTATGGGGGCTATATGAAGGCGTGGACATATTCGGACAAATATCTGGGAGAACGTTTAGTACCCCAAATGAAGACCAAATTTCAGCCATTTCTGTGGAATATTGAGGCCACAACCTTCAACATACCGGAAATAGGGAGGTACCGTTCTATGGGGGCTCTACTCAGGCGTGGACCTATACGGACAAATTTCATATGGAACGTTTAATACCCCAAATGAAGACCAAATACCAAATTTCAGCCATTTCGATGGAATATTGAGGCCACAACCTTCAAAATACTGGAAATGGGGAGGTACCGTTCTATGGTAGCCCTACTAAGGCGTGGACCTATACCCACAAATCCTATATGGAACGTATAATACCCTAAATGAAGACTTAGTGCCTAATCTCAGTCATTTCAATGGGATATTGAAGCCACAACCTTCAAAATACCGAAAATCGGCAGGTACCGTTCTATTCGCGCTCTACTAAAGCGTGGACTTATACCCACAAATATATATAATATCCCAAAACATGGACCTATGTTGACAATTTTTAGAGGAGAAATTTTGTGACTACTAGGAACTTCAAACGGCAAATTACTGTCATAAAATGGAGCTAAAATCCTCAAAATAGCTAAAATCGGGAGGATATATAGGGGCTATAACAAAACGTGGATCTGATATTGGAGTTGTTTTGTGACCAATGGGAACCATAAATGTGAAATTACAGGTAGTTCGGTCAAAAATGTAGCAAAAATCCTCAATCCCGAAAATCGGGAGGTACCTTTATATGGGGGCTGTACCAGAATGTGGACCTATGTTGACAGTTTTCGGTGGAAATTTTTGTGACCACTGGGAACTTAAAACGTCAAATTACAGGTACTTCAGTTAAAAATTGTAGCTAAATTCCTGAAAATACCGGGAATCGGGAGGTACTGTTATATGGGGGCTGTACCAAAACGTGGATCTATGTTGACAGTTTTCAGTTGAGATGTTTTGTAACCACTGGAAACCCCCAAACGTGAAATTACAAGTAGTTTTGTAAAAAAATGTAGCTAAAAAACCCAAAATACCGAAAATCCGGAGGTACCGTTGTGTGGGGCTATACCAAAACATGGGCCGATATAGCCCGCCATCGAACTTGACCTGCCTATGAAAAAAATACACTCGGGTGCAAAAACATTGAGCTCTAGCTCAATTATTGCGAACGCTAGAGTGATTACAACAGACGGACATGGTGGAGGGTATAAAAACTTGGGTTTGGGCGTCTGGTTAGAAAACCACCCCTGTGAAAAACAAAGGAAAAGATATACAAACCCCTCTAAATTTAACGACCCCCGCAAACGTTTTACGGGCCATGGTTTGGGACTCTGCACCTGGAATGTTCTCACTCTTTATACCGAAGTTGCAGTTTACGTACGTAATTTTGCATTGGAGTCAACTAAAATAATTTTAATGTCATGGCATACAGGAAATACGATGGATTGGAAAATGCGTCACAACAACACCTAAAGGGGACGCACTGCATTATAGACTTGTGTTGCGGATTGGTAGTTGGTCACAGGTTAAAACATCTCGTCTCCAGCTTCATCCCATAGAACGAAAGGCTTGCTGTAATTCGGATAAAAGCTAAAGGGGTGAGTACATAAGCTGCCTTGCCTTATTTTAGGTGATTCTAATGTCAAATTTGTCCGGGAAATTCCGTCTCCACAGTGAAACATCTGACAATGGAATGAGATTGATAGATTTCGCTGCGTCAAAAAAAAATGTAGTTAGCAGTTCCAGATTTAAGCATCTCGACACCTGGCTGTCTCCTGAGCAAAGAACAACAAATCAAATTGATCACGTTGTGATAGATGGAAGACATTCAGAGAGCTTGTTTGATGTACGATCGCTCCGAGGAGCACACATGGACTCGGCTCACCAACTTGTTGCAGCAAAGGGCTGGACCTGATTGAATGTAGCAAATAAGGTACGAACAGACAAAACACGGGAGTTGGGCATTGGTAAGCTACAATAACAACAGATAGCCACCGCAAATTCCACTCAACTTTATCAAAGCTTAATCACTGCACTCCTCATCCCTATAACATATCACCACAATGACAAAGTATTGCCCACTCCATGCACACAGACGCTAAATCCATACTTGAATACGAGAGATCTCCACCAAAAAAACATGGTGTGACCAGGATTGTCGTGTTGCTACCGTAGATAGGAATGCTGCATAGAGGGCTACTATACAATCAATAGCAATGCGTAGGAGAGAGGTATCGAGAGAAAAGTAGAGAGGAGAAACGTCATTTCTACAAGAAAAAGAGAGAAATGGAAAAGCGGAAGTGTGAAACAATCGAGATGTACAGGAACCAGAATTAAGTCCGAAAATTGTACCAAAAAGTGAAACATTAAACAGACCGCTTAGGTACAGTTACATCCTCCTATATAGACTAGCAAGGTACTTTGGTAAATGATAGAAAATTTGTTCCAAACTGTTGATATCCAAAAATAGCGAAGACGACGAAGATGCCACAGATCCAACCCCAGAAGATGGTATTGAGTAAATACCTAGCGGCCAAGATGAGGTAAACACAGCAATGAGCCAGCTGAAGAATAATAGAGCATCAGGAGCGGATAGCTTACCCGCCGAGCTATTCAAAACCTGAGGCGACACCCTGATGAGGTTTATGCATCAGATAGTTAGCACCATCTGGCAGGAAGAACTCGTACCCGACGATTTGAACCGATGACATTGCTATCAGTTAAAGAGAATCTGCTAAAGTGCGTCTGGCAGTAAACGACGACAAGACCAAGCTGATGATATCGACGCGCAATGCGTCCACTGAAACGAGAACAAATTTGGAAGTTGAAAACTACAATTTTCAGGTAGTTAAAGTTTTCATCTACCTCGGCACCGTTATTAAAAAGACAAACAACATCAGTTCTCAAATAAGGCTGCGTTGACGATGAATATCGAAGTCGTATAAATCACACGCAGAACTGAGAAGAAGATGCGTCGATAGAGTAATTTCAAAATATTGCTGTTATTGACCCATGATTTGTAACCGTGGGTATCACCGTGGTGCAATGGTAAGCACACTCGCCTTGCACTCTGTATGCACGTGTCCGATTTCCAGGCCAAGCAACATCACATTTTCAACGTTGGCAAAAATGCCCCTCAGCGCAATGTTGGCGCCATTTCCTGAGTATTTCAGCCATGCAAAACATCTCTATTGGTGTCGCAATTTAGCAATATTTTACTCAAAAGTTGACAAGTTACTCACAGTTGACAATTCGTTAAAAACGCCAACGTACTGGCCTGTGGATGGTCTTTGGAAATACACGAATAATGACATCAGACTGGTGTTTAAAAATCTACGAATAATGGTCTCAGGATCGACTTAAAAAACATCCACAACAAATGACTTCAGATTGACCTTAAAAAATCGTTAAAAATATCAGAAAGATGGCCTGAGGATTGCCTTTAGAATTCCACCCATAATGATCTAAGGGAGGTGTTTCGAATTCCACGATTAATGGTTTCTGGATAGTCTTCAGAAATCCCCAACAAATGACCCCAGATTTGTCCTGAAAAAGTTTGTTAAAAATACCAGGGCACAGTGTGTCCAAAATGGGTTTTTTGTGTCAAAAATCTATATTTTCTAAACGGATAAAGATATAGCTATGAAATTTGGTGGAGATGTTTATCAGACATATGTCTTTTATTCCATGTAGGTACAAGCTATTCGGTCAACGTCTTCTATAGAATTTTTTGACCACTAGGAACCCTAAATGCAAAATTGTAGCAACTTCGTTCCGAAAATGTATTTAAAAACCCTAAAATCACTGAAATCGGGCTGTACCCTTATATTGGGGCTACATCAAAACGTGGACCTATATATACATTTTGTATTAAGCAGATAGTTTACTCGTAGACAACTTTATATTTAAATTTATAGCTAGATCGGTTGATTATTGTAGGTAAAATCCTCAAAACACGTAAGATCGGGTGGTAACGTTATAAAGGGCCTATTTTCCGGCGTCGCACTTGGTCGCAATTTCTCTATTGAAAAATTGATAGTTCGAGAGCTCCTCTATATTTGGGTACCATTACAACAGTGGAGCCCCGTGGAACTTTTTAGTTATATCCTATTAAAAAAACTTATTAAAAATATACACGTAAAAATGTTCAAAACAAATCAGGTTATTATACAGAACAGGAACACAAATACATTTACTCCTAAGCACAATTTAATACGTCAGGTTTCGTATTATCGGATACCAAAACCATTAACAAATTCCAAAAACTCGTTATAATATGGTCAACACAAAATCGACATATTCGATGCGATTTTTAATACTTGTTTTAAAGAAAATAAGGTCAATTTATTAGTTTTGATTCTTCGACCTGTTTTGGTTTTCAATTTTGGGAATAAGTTATTCAAGCTCGAGGTCGTAATGTTTGATATATTTAAATCATTTATTTATTTGTATATCAATATTTCGCAATTACTTGAATTGCATCTTCAGGATAAGTGATCTAGTTCGCAATAAACACGTCAAATATAAACTTAAAATATTTACTTAAAAACAAGCGTAGTTTAACTACCATCGTCATGCGTTGTAAATATTGCAATATTTACAACGCATGACGATGGTAGTTAAACTACGTTTGTTTTTAAGTAAATATTTTAAGTTTATATTTGACGTGTTTATTGCGAACTAGATCACTTATCCTGAAGATGCAATTCAAGTAATTGCGAAATATTGATATACAAATAAATAAATGATTTAAATATATCAAACATTACGACCTCGAGCTTGAATAACTTATTCCCAAAATTGAAAATAAGGTCATGTTATAGGTCCGTTACTTCAATTATAACGGTACAACCAACGAAATTTTTGTTTTTCTCTCTTATCTAGCATGTTTTCTATCCCTTCACGTAAATTTTTTTTGGCAATTTTCACCAATTTGTTTTTTGCATTTTTGGCACAAAATATTGAATTTGGACACACTGTGCAGGGTACTGGCCTGAGTACAATGTTTATTATATCGATCGTAAGAATATTAATTTAAAAAATACGAAAAATGAACTGAGAATGGTCCTTAAAATTCAATAAAAACTTCACTTTATTGGCCTGACCTTTGATCTTTAAGAATCCTTGGCTAATGGCCTGAGAATAGTCTTTGAAAAATTAAGTTACAGACTACTTGGCGAAGGTCGGTTTCTACAAGACGATTAATAGCCTCAGAATGGTCTTCTAAAATCCTCGGAAACAATCTTTGACTGAGGACTGGGGATGATATTTAAAGATCATCGACTATTGGGCTGAGTTTGTTTTCTAAAAATGCTTGAATAGTTACTTCAGCTCATCAGGTATATCGGATGTGAATGGCTTGAAGACAAAAAAGATTTCAAACTTTTCCTTTGTCTTCTAGCCATTCACATCCGATATGCCTGATTAGCTGAATTGAACAGCAGCGAACGAAACGATCATAAGCCGGACTAAAAGCAGTACATTGGCTAAAAATTCCAAAACGATCCTTTATCATCCCTTTAACTACACCTAAGCGAACATTTAGAATTTGTTATTAATACAAGATGAGGATGAGTGGCATAATGCGAAACTATAGTCTTTTGTGCCTCCGCCTAAGGAAAGAATTTCATTACCCACTATTAAGCACTTTGTTGTTCTTCAAATATTCGATGCAACAAAATAAATTCTGCAGCTGAACAATACAAAGCCAACAAGGAATAATAATCTTTAAAAATCCACGTTTATGTTTCCATTTTTGATGGACTTCAAAAAATTATACTATTTTATGTACTCTTGCAAAAAATCCACTTAATCACCCTTGTTGTTGTTTATATTTCAGATTTCATTTATCTTCTTCATTGTTGTTTTGCAAAACATTATTTTTATGTCAAATAAATTATTATATCAACATCTGTCATAACCTTAGCAATTCAAAATGTATGTGTGTTTGTTGTATTCTTTTTTGATGTTGTTGTGTATTTAAGGATAGACATGCAAATGATAAATTTGCCACACGCTTCACTAATGAAACAATTCATTATTGTTGGTGTCACAAACACACACACACAGGCAAACACAAAAATGTTCGAACACCTGTTATTTGTCGGAGTCGGTGATACTGATGTTCAAATTGTTTTTGGTTTTTGGAAAAATATATGATATTGATGCTGGGTGAAGAGAACGACCGGGCTCGTAGTGATGATAAGTTTGTTTGAAGAGTTTCAAATTGATAAATTTCATAATAACATGATTTTGACAGGATTTTAAGTAGCATAAGAATTTTTATATTTAAAAAAAGCACAACAAATGAAGATATATTTTTAAGTTGATAATTTAAATAATAGTAGTAAATTTTATTATAGTATGTTTACATTTACGAAATCCTTAAGCTAAAAATCCACGCCTTGTTTGCTGTTGGGGACTTGCTAAAAATCTATTAAAAATCCACGCCTTGCTAAAAATTTAATAAAAATTTAGGGACCCCCTAAAAATTTCAATTTATTTTTTATTTTTTAATTGATATCATTTTCCTTACCATTTAAACCACTGTGCTCATATCATAAGTGTAGCACATTAATTTATTTATTCAATCAATTAATTGCCTGTCGAAGCTAATTAAACAATAATGAAGTGCATGGATTTGCTTATCGCAAACAACGAACGAACAAAAAAAAAAAAAAAAACAACAAACCCAAATAACAGCTATGTCTCCATACTCAAACATGATAACAATGTTTGCTTCACTATCGAATTCGATTTATTTTCTTATCTGTGTTGTAATAACTCTTAATGCGACGAGTGTAATTATAAATCAAAGGCAATAAAATCAAGAGACCGGCAAATATGCAGAATTGTTGAGCTTCTTTGAATTCCTCATTTTTATAAGTGGTCGTTAAGCTGAGGCAATAAACTAAACTTCATTATAAGAACTGTTGCACCATGTTAAGTAAGGAAACGGTAATAAGTAAGGGGTTTCATAAAATTCCATAAACAATAAATTTTATATGAGGAAATGTCGTTCTGGTTAATTTTTCAAATGACCATGTTCTATGTAATAAACTGTTGTATTTCTGAAACCCATAAAAATTTGCCTTAACTATGACATTTGCACCTCTTTATTTCAAAAGTTATTTCTCTAAGTTTTAGTAAATCTCCCATAAAAATTTGGCTTTACTACGACATTTGCACCTCTGTTTTTTCTAGAGCTCTTTCTCTAAGTTCTGGTAAATCTCTCATAAGCCATCTCGGCAATAAACCACTTTAATTTCAACTACAAAAAATATCCTATCATAAATTCTTCCCCTAACATAAACCCGTCTTTAATGTGTGTAAATCTTCATTAGTTTCACACAAGCTCATGTATAATGGCCTTCAACGATGTAATATGCAGATCGAGTGAGTGAGCGGGAAATTGAGACCTTCATTATTTTGTCGTTTTATTAAGGCACCATTATCCTTTTTGTCATCATCATCATAATCAGCTCATTACTCAATGCTTCATTAACTGTTATTTGTTAGAGTCTTCATTTGGGTTATGCACCGCAAACAAGGATATCAACATATTTATCATTGACGGATAAATCTCATCTGTGTTAGTCACATGGAGGTCGAAGGAACAGCAACATGAAATATGTAATAAAACATAGAGGATTTTCTAAGAATATTTTTAGAGCACAAACGTTGATTAGATAGAGAGTAACCATCGTAGTTCTTGTGTTGCAATCGGAAGATCTTCCCAGGAAGTTGTAAAAAAAATTGAGGCAAAGAAGAATTGAAGAAAAATCCGAATCAATATTAGCAATTAATGGAATCGTGTAATTTCAGTTAGCTGCAATCAGAAATCCAACCTTGGGTGAATAGATGTTGGGTGCCGTGAGGGATTTGATGGCAATAAGCGCACCTGTTTAGAGTACCGGGAATAAGGCGTTCTCTGAACGAATTAAAAATTCTGTGGCAAACGGACTTTAGTTCCGCTAGTATGGAACGAGTTTGTCTTAGAAGACGCCACTCCGAAATGGTGTTGAATTAGGCCTTTGTTGTATCTGGTGTTCAGATAGTTCACTGTCGATAGTCGATTGACGTCTCAAGATAGCACCTGCATCCATCATAGCCTAATGGTTATGGTGACTCGGGTGATAACATGCCATGTGTAATTGTCTTGTCAGCAACACTTCGCAACATCACCTCGTGATGATAATCCACATTTGTCATCTAGATGCAGTCCGTAGGAAAACTGAGAACATTATTTTCGCAATTTTTAATGATTTTTTATTAATTTTCTCGTTTTAGAGTTAAGCTTGATGATCGATTTTTTTCGCAAGTTTGAAGAATTCTCCTATGTGTGTCAATCAGGAAGGGGCTGCATAGTAGGGCTATAACCAACAAAATACAACCACATAGCCGTATAGAGCATGGAAAACTATTATGAAAATTGTAATTTTTTTCTCTATCGCGAAAAAAGTTTCCGCACCAAATGCATTGAAGTTCAGAAATGCATTTTTTAACTTTATCTGTTATAAAAACATATTTGCTTTTTATTAAAATTTTTATTTTTTTGTAATCTAATTTAAAATCGTTATCAAACCGTTCTGGACCAATTTGTTCTCAAATCGCGCCATTTCGGAGCATATTAGGAACTTGTGATACTAGTGCAATTTTTGGGTTTTCTTCATAAACTCGTGAATTTTATGTTTATATTTTTTGTACCTATCGGACAAGATAATATGGGGTCATTTGCAACGAATTCGCGGAAGCTATTGGCTGTTTTTGTTGTCTTTGCCTGTGAGAATCGTATTTGTTTTCGACAAAAATACAACACCACTACCATGTGGGAATTTTGTACTAATAATGAAAACGCGTTTTTAAGATCGATTCGGTGAAAAAAGTTTCCGCACCGAGTGTGATTGCTAAAACCCTTTGATATTTTTTCTACTTAAAATTTTTAATTTGCTTTGTTTGAATAAATATTTATAGGAAATAAATACAATTCTCACAGGCAAAGTCATTAAAAAGTTCTGTAACTTTCGCGAATTTGTTGCAAATGACACCATATTATCTTGTCCGATAGGTACAATAAATATAAACATAAAATTCACGTGTTTATAAAGAAAAACCAAAAATTGCAATAGTGTCAAAAGTTCATAATATGCTCGAAATGGCGCGGTTTGAGAGCAAATTAGTCCAGAATGGTTTGATAATGATTTCAAATTAGATTACAAAAAAATAAAAATTTTAGTGAAAAGCAAATATGTTGTTATATCAAATAAAATTAAAAAAAGCATTACTGAACTTCAATGCATTTGGTGCGGAAACTTTTTTCGCGATAGAGAAAAAAATTACACCTTATTTCATAATAGTTTTTTATGCTCTACACGGCTATGTGGTGGTATTTTTGATATTTGCAAAAAAGTGCAAAAAGTTATATCCCTACTGCATAGTTGAAGGGAAATAGATTAGATTACACTGTGCGACACGAAAAAAAATTAACCACATTCTGACACCGCAGCGTGATAGAAGACGAAAAATAAGAAGACACGTGTCTCGGCGTTTTTCCCTGTTACTTCGAATTTCGCGGTTATGGGCCCCAAAGACCTGAGGCCTTGATGTAAAAAAGGACCATTTTGTCAGGCTCATATCTTCTAAACCGCTAAGAATTTTGGTTTACTCGTGGAGGCAAAGTTGTAGCTCTCATCTTAAAGAATCATAATTGTGAAGACATAAAATCCATTCAACCTTATCTTCAAGGTCAAGTTTCCGTTATAATTTTTTCTCAGATTTTGGCCTACAGATATCAAACCGATCAAAATTGAATCAAACAACCAACTACAAAAATGTACCTTAGATCTCAATAAACAACTTTCTAGAACATACGAACTCTGTAGAAATGGTTCTTAAAGGTCAAAATAGCAAAACAAATGCAATTTTTATTTTCTTCTTTCGGTTTCTGCTCCATAGAAATTAAATCATTCAAAATTCAAGAAAACATTCAACCACAATAATGTAGCGAATATATCAGTATACAACTTTGTGGAACATCAGAGCCCACTACGAACTGTTCTTAAAGGTCAAAATAGCAAAAAACTTTAGAAAATATTCGATTTTCATACTTTTTTCTCCGATTCTGGTCCATAGATACCGAACCGTTCAAAATTCAAGAATACAAGCAACTACAAAAATGTACCTAAGATCTCAGTTAACAACTTTCTAGAATATATGAACATTTTAGGAGAGGCCCTTAAAGCTCAAAATTGCATTAGTTTTACCCATTCTTTCCTGGTCAGGTCCGTAAATAACAAATCTTTCAAGTTTTCTAGAGTGTTGAACAGTTTGTTATTTCCAGACCTGAGCATTAACCATAATATAATTGTTAGTGAATTTTGAACATGAAGGACCGTTCCTAGAATGTTCATATGTTCTAGGAAGTTGTTAACTGAGATCTTAGGAACATTTTTGTAGTTCATTTTATTCTTGAATTTTGAACGGTTCGGTATCTATGGACCAGAATTCGAGAGAAAAGTATAAAAATCGAATATTTTCAAAAGTTTTTTGTTATTTTGACCTTTAAGAACCATTTCCACAGGGTTTGTATGTTCTAGAAAGTTGTTTATTGAGATCTACGGTACATTTTTGTAGTTGGTTGTTTGATTCAATTTTAATCGGTTTGATATCTGTAGGCCAAAATCTGAGAAAAAATTATAACGGAAACTTGACCTTAACGATTTTGACCTTGAAGATAAGGTTGAATGGATTTTATGTCTTCACAATTATGATTCTTTAAGATGAGAGCTACAACTTTGCCTCCACGAGTAAACCAAAATTCTTAGCGGTTTAGAAGATATGAGCCTGACAAAATGGTCCTTTTTGACATCAAGGCCTCAGGTCTTTGGGGCCCATAACCGCGAAATTCGAAGTAACAGGGAAAAACGCCGAGACACGTGTCTTCTTATTTTTCGTCTTCTATCACGCTGCGGTTTGAGAATGTGGTTAATTTTCCATGACACAAAAAATTACACACAGTGTTATGGAAGACTACCCCAAGAACATTTGGATTATGAACAGTGGGGATACGCCTATCATCGACGCATTTATTAAGCTGTGTGTTGACTGTTAAATAAAATGTGGGACTGTGCTTCACCTTGCGGTACATGCATTTTTGGCCTCGGAATTCAACTATAGCTTGCATCGAGTTCTCGACCATAACGAACGCCTTGAACAGATCAAGTGTAGGCACAATGGTCCGTTCGGGTGGTCGTCGCTGATTTAGGTCATTCGAAATCTCAGTGATTATATGTAGCAAAGCCGTGGATTGTCTTAAAAGCTGAGCATGGTTTTAAAATCCACGACTGTTAACCTGAGGATGGTTTTAAAAATCCACGACTGTTATCCTGAGGATGGTTTTAAAAATCCACGACTGTTAACCTGAGGATGGTTTTAAAAATCAACGACTGTTAACCTGAGGATGGTTTTAAACATCCACGACTGTTAACCTGAGGATGGTTTTAAAAATCCACGACTGTTAACCTGAGGATGGTTTTAAAAATCCACGACTGTTAACCTAGGGATGGTTTTAAAAATCCACGACTGTTAACCTGGGGATGGTTTTAAAAATCCACGACTGTTAACCTGAGAATGGTTTTAAAAATCCACGACTGTTAACCTGAGGATGGTTTAAAAACAAACGACTGTTAACCTGGGGATGGTTTTAAAAATCCACGACTGTTAACCTGAGAATGGTTTTAAAAATCCACGACTGTTAAACTGAGGATTGTCTTAAACATTTGCGACTGTTATCCTGAGGATGGTCTTAAAAAATCCTTGACTGTTAAACTGAGGATGGTATTTAAAAATTCACTACAGTTAACCTGAGGATGGTTTTTCAACTGAGAATGTTTAAAAAATACACGACTGTTAAACTGAGGATAGTTTTAAAAATCCACGAATGTTAACCTGAGCATGGTTTTAAAAATCCACGACTGTTAACCTGAGGATAGTTTTAAACATTTACGACTGTTTTCCTGAGGATGGTCTTAAACATTTAAGACTGTTATCCTGAGAATGGTTTTAAAAATCCACGACTGTTAACCTGAGGATGGTTTAAAAACAAACGACTGTTAACCTGGGGATGGTTTTAAAAAATGCACAAATGTTAACCTGAGGATGGTCTTAAAAAATCCTTGACTGTTAAACTGAGGATGGTATTTAAAAATTCACTACAGTTAACCTGAGGATGGGATTTAAACTGAGAAAGGTTTAAAAAAATCCACGACTGTTAAACTTAGGATTGTTTTAAAAATCCGCGAATGTTAACCTGAGGATGGTTTTAAAAATCCACGACTGTGGACCTGAGGATGGTTTTAAAAAATACACTACTGTTAACCTGAGGATTGTCTTAAAAACTCCTCGACTGTTAATCTGAGGATGGCCTTAAAAATCCCCGACTGTTAACCTGAGGATGGTTTAAATAACAAACGAATGTTAACCTGGGGATGGTCTTAAAAAATCCTTGACTGTTAAACTGAGAATGGTATTTAAAAATCTACGACTGTTAACCTGAGAATGGTTTCAAAAATCCACGACTGTTAACCTGAGGATGGTTTTAAAAATCAAAGACTGTTAACCTGAGGAATGTTTTAAAAATCCACGATTGTAAACCTGAGAATGGTTTTAAAAATCCACGACTTTTAACCTGAGGATGATTTTAAAAATCCACGACTGTTAACCTGAGGATGGTTTACTAAAGAAACGACTGTTAACCTGGGGATGGTTTGAAAAATGCACGACTGTTAACCTAAGGATGGTTTTAAAAATCCACGACTGTTAAACCGAGGATGGTATTTAAAAAAATTCACTGCAGTTAACCTGAGGATGGTATTTAAACTGAGAATGGCTAAAAAATCCACGACTGTTAAACTGAGGATAGTTTTAAAAATCCACGAATGTTATCCTGAGGATGGTTTTAAAAATCCACGACTGTTAATCTGAGGATAGATTTAAAAATCCGCGACTGTTACTCTGAGGATGGTCATAAAAAGCCAAGACAATCAAGAGGAGAGTCTTAGGATGCACGACTGTTAACCTGAAAATGGTCTTAAAAATCCACTACAGTTAACCTGAGCATCGTCTTAAAAAATCCAAGACTGTTACCCTGAGGATGTACTTAAAAATGCAAGACAGTTAACCTGAGGATGGTCTTAAAAAGTCCTCGATTGCTAATCTGAGGAAAGTCTTTAACAATCCGCGGTTAATGCCCCTAAGAATTTCCTTAAATCTATTTGAATAATGATCTGAATTAATTACAAATCCTGGACTAAATCCCTGTGCATGGTCTTTACAAATCCATGACTAATGATCTGAGGATGATCTATAAAACCACCACTAATGACTTGAGGAGGGCTGAGGATTCTTTTTAAATACTCAACTAGTAGTCTAAGGAAAGTCTTAAAGAAATTACTACTAATGGCCTCAGTAGGGTCTTTAAAATTTCTCGGGAATGCTGTTTTAAAAATTCCAGACTTTTGATCTGAGGATAGCCTTTAAAAAACCTCGACTAATCGCCTGAGGATGGTTTTTAAAACCCTCGGTTAATGCCGAAAAGAATATTTTTTAATATACTTGAATAATGGCCTGAGGATGGTCGTCAAAAATCTACATACTTGAATAATGGCCTGAGGATTAGAAATCTACATACTGGACTAATGATCTGAAGATGGTCTTTAAAATCATGATTAATTTCCTGGGGATGGTCTTTACAAATTTTGATTAATGACTTGAGGATGGATTTAAAAATCTCGACTAATGAGTTGAGAATAGACTTTAAAAATTCTTCGAAATAACCAGGCAGTTGGCCAGAGAATGGTCTTTGAAGATCAGAACTATTGCCCTGAAGATGCTTTTTAAATATATGGACTTTTGCTCTGAGCATTGTCTTTAAAAACCCTCGACTAATGGTCAGAGGATGGTATTTAAAATCCATTGCTAATAACCTGAAGAAAGTATTTGTTGTTGTTGTTGAAGCAGCATGAAACCTACATAGAAGCAACGATTTGATACTGGGTTGGCAGCCGCTGGCCGAAACGCTATGGTTTCGGGTCAATCCGCTACGTAAGAACCCGCCGCCGTGGGATTGGAAGATAGTCTTTACACATTCTCGAGTAATTATTTACTAGATGATGGTCTTTAAAAATCCTCGAGTAATAGCCTGAGGATGGCCTTTAAAAATACTGAACTAATGACCTGAGGATTGTCTTTTAAAATCAACGAAAAATGACCATAAAATGGTTTCTAAAATTTTCAGACATTTGGGCTCAAGACGGTCATTTAAAATTCCCAACCAGAGGCCTGAGGAGGATCTTTGAACATTCTCGACGAAATGCCTGAAAGAGAAATTTAAATATTCTTTAAAATTGGGAATGGTATTTCAAATACCTTACTAGTGGTCACGGAATGCCTGAGAATTGCTTTTCACATTCCTTAAAATTTCCAGACAATTAAATTGACAATTCCCTCTTTTCGTATCCTCGATTAGTGGTCTGAGGATATTCTAAAGAAATCAACTAGTAATGTCCTCAGTATGGTCTTTAAACATCCTCGAGAGCGGTTTTTGGAAACTTTTTTAAAAATCCCAGACTATTGGGCTGAGGTTGGCCTTAGAAAATTCTAGACCTAAGGACTGAGGTTGATCCTTGAAAATTTCTCTAAAAACAGAGTGTGCTGGGAGGCTGTATCAGAAAGAATGGACCTCATTAGAGACGCTCCACTCTTCTATTATTGCAAAATGCCATTTTCTGGATAATTGTGATATGACAGAGGTTTCATACCATTGTGCTAAGAATATAATAGAATCGAACTGAACCATTTAATATAAGATGAATTTTTCTTTTTTCCCCGAATGGTATGTGGGACGTGGGAAATGGACTGTCTTGTACCTTGAGGTACGTGTTCATTTGACTTGAGAGTGAAGCCGAAATAAACCTACTTTTGTCATCTTTTACTTGAATTCCTAAGGAATATTTTTTCAAGGACTGAGAAGGCCAGCATAAATAATTTTTAAAGAAAAAAATGTATTAGTCTTGATAATGGATCTTAAAACATATTTTTAATTTTAATGTTTATTACTCAATTGAAAACAAGTGAGCAAAGGCTATAGTCGGGACGGGGCCGACCATGTGATACCCTACACCACTACCCCTGTGCATAAACTTTTCACTGGTAAACATTTCTTTTAGGGAATATAATCCGACTACCACCAAAAATAATATGCCTCTTTCTCTCTGGGACCCCCATAAGCAACCATCCGATCAAAATTACGACCTGTAGCTTGATTGCAAAAAATGGAAGAATTGGATGCATTACCGACTATTGTGGTATCTCCCTTGTTTGACCACCTTCGCCAACCTGCTTTACACCAATGTAAAGGTAATATTTTCTTCTTCCACTGACAGGCTTTGCCGTTGGAATACCCCTACTAGTAGCCGATATATTCACAAAGAATAAAACTTTGAATTTGTCTCCAAATGAGTTTTTCCCCATTCCGACCCCTAAATATTACCCGACTATCACCAAAATCAATACGCTTCTTCCTCTGTGGGGCCCCCATCTACCCCCAAAAATTTCGTCACTATCCGATCAAAATTCCAACTTGTAGCGTGATTACAAAAAATGGAAATATTGGGTATATTACTGAATTTTGCAATATCTCGGTTTGCTCACTTACGCCAACATACGTTGCATCAATATAAACGAGATCTTTTCTTCTTCCATTGACGGGTATTCCTTTTGGAATACTCCAACCACAAGCGGAGATATTCGCATAAGAAACGTTGACTTTTCTCCACATAAGCTTTTCGCTTAGTCCGACTCCTGAATATTATCCGACCATCACCAAACTAAATAGGCTTCTTCCTCCGTGGGACCCGCATCAACTCCCAAAAAATTCGTGACGATCCAATCAAAATTGCGACCTGTAGCGTGATTACAAAAAAATCGGAAAATGGGATGCATTATCTACTATTGCGATATCTCCGTTGTTTCACCACCTACGACAACCTGTTTACATCCTTGTAAAGGTGATATTTTCTACTTTCCTTGCCAGGTTTTGCTTTAGATATACCTCTTAAAGAAACAGAGATATTGGCTTTGAAATAAAACGTTGACCTTTCTCCAAATAAGTGTTTGCCCATTCCGATCCCTGAATATTATCCGACCATCATCAAAATCAATAGGCTTCTTTCTCTTTGGGACCCCCATTAACCCCCAAAATTTCGTGACGATCCGATCAAAATTGCGACCTGTAGCGTGATTACAAAAAAATCGGAAAATGGGATGCATTATCGACTATTGCCATATCTCTGCTATTTGACCACCTACGACAACCTACTTTACATCGTTGTAAAGGTGATATTTTCTACTTTCCTTGCCATGTTTTTCTTTTGATATACCTCTTAAAGAAACAGAGATATTGGCTTTAAAATAAAATGTTGACTTTTCTCCAAATAAGTGTTTGCCCAGTCCGACCCCTAATTATTATCCGACCATCACCAAAATCAATAGCCTTTTTCATCTATGAGACCCCCATTAACCCTCAAATCTTCGTGACGATCCGATCAAAATTGCGACCTGTAGCGTGATTTCCAAAAAAATAGAAAAATGGGATGTATTACCGACTATTGCGATATCTCCGTTATTTGGTTACCAACGCCGACCTAGTTTGCATCATTGTAAAGAGGGGATCTTCTGCTTTCAGAGTCAGACTTTGCTTTTGGAAAGTTTTCAACCAAAGCTGTGATATTCGTCAATATAATTAAAATCGCAAAAATGAAAATTGGGGTTTTATTTGCTTCTATTGTGATATCTTCGTTGTTTGATCACCTACGAGCACCTGCTTTACATCACTAGAAATGTGATATTTTCTACTTTCATTGTCAGGTTTTGCTTTTGGTATACCCCATATAGAAGCTGAGATATTCACTTTGGAAAAAAACGTTGTCATTTTACCCACCTAAGTTTTTTGCCCTTTCCGACCCCTAAATATTATCCGACCATCACCAAAATCAATAGGCTTCTTCCCCTCCGGGACCCCTATCAACATGCAAAATTTCGTGACGATCCGATCAAAATTGCGACTTGTAGCGTGATTACAAGGTTTAGATGGACAGACGGACAGACGGACGGACGGACGGACTGACGGACGGACACACATAGCCAGATCGACTCAGCTCGTCGAGACATTCATTTTGGTATATATAAGTATGGGTCTGCGACCATTATTTCGATGCGTTACAAACTTTTTGGCCAAAACCAACTTATAATACCCTCCCCACACAGTGGTGTAGGGTATAAAAAGAATACTCATGAAAAATGTTTTCAGAATGAATTAAAATATATACTTTATTTTTAATACCACCCTTTCTTACATTAGTGTTTAAGTAATTAGCACAATTTTTTGTTTATCGTTTCTTAAATCTCCATTTTAATTATATTCAATGATTGCGTTAATACGCCATAAAATACTCAACAGATTAAAATGTCCTGCAATTCTCAAGTGGACCATAAATTACACATTGATTCCTTACTTTTTGTTTATTTTTTCATTAACATTTCATGCGGAAATTTAATTCATTTAATAAAACACAAATATTCATGGCATCATTCAGCAACAATGAATCGTCATCTTTATTGGTATGAAAGATTGAAGTTGTGTTGCTACTGAATACTACTTCCATTCATTCATCCCTTACTTGATTCCTTCACATCCCCATCCTCTCTCTGCCTTTACCACTCCACCCAGAATGTCGACATATTTTTTGTGCTTTGTGTAATTCATTGAAAATGTAATCAATTTTAATTATAATTCAATCTAAGTAGAATGGTGGCCATTATCTACCAGTAAACGGCTAGAGCGGCAGCAACAACCAGAAACAACAATAACAATAATCTTCGGAAACAGCACTCCACATCTTCTTCACATCACTTCATGGTGTCATGTCAGTGTATATCAATCACTGTGGAGATGAGTTTGATGAATGAATTTCACAAAAAAACAATTGAATTTTTCCTATGTCTATGTGTGTGTGCTAGATGTATTTTCTTTTTGCTCCTATTTGTCAAAGTCCTTAAAGGGATTTTGTTTAACAAGGAAATTGTTGAGGTTTCCAAGGAATCACTTCAGTTTTAAATAGCAGTTTATTTTTAGGGAATGATGTAAAAGTCTTTTAAAGGAATATTAGAAGAATAAGGAATTTTCTTCAGGGATACACAAGCCAATAAATGTGGATTTTTAAAGAATATTTTTCAAGGCAAAAAAACGAAGATTTTTTTAAATATAATTTTAGAGGGTTCAAAGGCCAATAAACGTGGATTTGTTAAAAATTATTTTTAGGCTTGTGGATTTTTTAAAAAATATTTTCCAGGCTTCAAAGGCCTATAAACGTGGATTTAAAAAAATATTTTTCAAAGCTTCAGAGGCCAATACACGAGTATAATTTAAACAATATTTTTCAACGCTTCAGAGGCCAATAAACGTGGATTTTTTTAAAAAAAATTATTTTTCAAGCCTTTAAAGGCCCATAAACGTGGATTTTTTAAAAAATATTTTTCAAGCCTTTTTTCAAGCCAATAAACGGGGATTTTTAAAAAAATATTTTTCAAGGCTTCAAAAGCCAATAAACGTGGATTTTTTAAAAAAATATTTTTCAGGGCTTCAAGGACCAGAAATATTCTCAAGGCTTCAACTGCCAATAAACGTGGATTTTTTAAAATATATTTTTCAGGGCTTCAAAGGCCAGAAAACGTGGATTTTTCAAAAAATATTTTTCAAGGCTTCAAAGGCCAATAAACGTGGATTTTTTAAAAATTATTTTTCAAGGCTTTAAAGGCCAATAAACGTGGATTTTTTAAAAATTATTTTTCAAGGCTTCAAAGGCCAATAAACTTGGATTTTTTAAAAATTATTTTTCAAAGCTTATTTATTCTTATATTCTCAAGGCTTCAACTGCCAATAAACGTGGATTTTTTAAAAAATATTTTTCAAGGCTTCAAAGGAAAATAAACGTGGATTTTTTAAAAAATATTGTTCAAGGCTTCGAAGATAAATAAACGTGGATTTTTTAAAAAATATTTTTCAAGGCCAATAAATGTGGATTTTTTTAAAGAATAATTTTTAAGTATTTGCAGATCAATAAACGTGGATTTTTTAAAGAGTATTTTTAAAATTTTCGCAGACTAGTAAACATAGATTTTTTAAAAAATATTTTCAAGATTTCGCAGACCAATAAACGTGGATTTTAAAAAAAATAAGTTTCAAGTTTTTGCAGACCAAAAACGTGGATTTTTTAAAAATAATTTTCAAGTTTTCGCAAACCAATAAACGTGGATTTTTTAAAGAATATTTTTCAGGGCTTTAAAGGCAAAAATAATCTCAAGGCTTCAACTGCCAATAAACGTGGATATTTTAACAAATATTTTTCAAGGCTTCAACGGCCAAAAAACGTGGATTTTTCAAAAAATATTTTTTAAGGCTTCAAAGGCCAATAAAAGTGGATTTTTAAAAAAATATTTTTCAAGGCATCAAAGGCCAATAAACGTGGATTTTTAAAAAAATATTTTTCAAGGCATCAATTACCACAAATATTCTCAAGGCTTCAACTGCCAAGAAACGTGGATTTTTTTAAAATATATTTTTCAGGGCTTCAAAGGCCAAAAAACGTGGATTTTTCAAAAAATATGTTTCAAGGCTTCAAAGGCCAATAAACGTGGATTTTTTAAAAATTATTTTTCAATGCTTCAAAGGCCAATAAACGTGGATTTTTTTAAAAATATTTTTCAATGCTTCAGAGGTAAATAAACGTGAATTTTTTAAAAATATTTTTCAAGGCTTCAAAGGTAAATAAACGTGGATTTTGTAAAAATTATTTTTCAAGGCTTCATCTGCCAATAATCGTGGATTTTTTAAAAAATATTTTTCAGAGCTTCAAAGGCCACAAATATTCTCAAGGCTTCAACTGCCAATAAACGTGGATTTTTTAAAAAATATTTTTCAGAGCTTCAAAGGCCACAAATATTCTCAAGGCTTCAACTGCCAATAAACGTGGATCTTTTAAAAAAATATTTTTCAAGGCTTCAACGGTAAATAAACGTGAATTTTTTAAAAATATTTTTCAAAGCTTCAAAGGAAAATAAACGTGGATTTTTTAAAAAATATTGTTCAAGGCTTCAAAGGCCAATAAATGTGGATTTTTTTAAAGAATATTTTTTAAGTATTTGCAGATCAATAAACGTGGATTTTTTAAAGAGTATTTTTAAAATTTTCGCAGACTAGTAAACATAGATTTTTTAAAAAATATTTTCAAGATTTCGCAGACCAATAAACGTGGATTTTTAAAAAAATAAGTTTCAAGTTTTTGCAGACCAAAAACGTGGATTTTTTAAAAATAATTTTCAAGTTTCGCAAACCAATAAACGTGGATTTTTTAAAGAATATTTTTCAGGGCTTTAAAGGCGAAAAATATTCTCAAGGCTTCAACTGCCAATAAACGTGGATTTTTTAAAAAATATTTTTCAAGGCTTCAAAGGCCAATAAACGTGGATTTTTTAAAAAATATTTTTCAAGGCTTCATCTGCCAATAAACGTGGATTTTTTAAAGAATATTTTTCAGGCCAATAAACGTGGATTTTTCAAAGAATATTTTTCAGGCCAATAAACGTGGATTTTTTAAGAATATTTTTCAGGCCAATAAACGTGGATTTTTTAAAGAATATTTTTCAGGCCAATAAACGTGGATTTTTTAAAGAATATTTTTCAGGCCAATAAACGTTGATTTTTTAAAGAATTTTTTTCAGGCCAATAAACGCGGATTTTTTAAAGAATATTTTTCAGGCCAATAAACGTGGATTTTTAAAGAATATTTTTCAGGCCAATAAACGTGGATTTTTTAAAGAATATTTTTCAGGCCAATAAACGTGGATTTTTTAAAGAATATTTTTCAGGCCAATAAACGTGGATTTTTTAAAGAATATTTTTCAGGCCAATAAACGTGGATTTTTTAAAGAATATTTTTCAGGCCAATAAACGTGGATTTTTTAAAGAATATTTTTCAGGCCAATAAACGTGGATTTTTTAAAGAATATTTTTCAGGCCAATAAACGTGGATTTTTTAAAGAATATTTTTCAGGCCAATAAACGTGGATTTTTTAAAGAATATTTTTCAGGCCAATAAACGTGGATTTTTCAAAGAATATTTTTCAGGCCAATAAACGTGGATTTTTCAAAGAATATTTTTCAGGCCAATAAACGTGGATTTTTCAAAGAATATTTTTCAGGCAAAAAATTGGGTTTTTAAAGAATATTTTTCAGGCCAATAAACGTGGATTTTTTTTAAGAATATTTTTCAGGCAAAAAACTGGATATTTTAAAGAATATTTTTCAGGCCAATAAACGTGGATTTTTCAAAGAATATTTTTCAGGCCAATAAACGTGGATTTTTTAAGAATATTTTTCAGGCCAATAAACGTGGATTTTTTAAAGAATATTTTTCAGGCCAATAAACGTGGATTTTTTAAAGAATATTTTTCAGGCCAATAAACGTTGATTTTTTTAAAGAATTTTTTTTCAGGCCAATAAACGCGGATTTTTTAAAGAATATTTTTCAGGCCAATAAACGTGGATTTTTAAAGAATATTTTTCAGGCCAATAAACGTGGATTTTTTAAAGAATATTTTTCAGGCCAATAAACGTGGATTTTTTAAAGAATATTTTTCAGGCCAATAAACGTGGATTTTTTAAAAAATATTTTTCAGGCCAATAAACGTGGATTTTTTAAAGAATATTTTTTCAGGCCAATAAACGTGGATTTTTTAAAGAATATTTTTCAGGCCAATAAACGTGGATTTTTTAAAGAATATTTTTCAGGCCAATAAACGTGGATTTTTTAAAGAATATTTTTCAGGCCAATAAACGTGGATTTTTTAAAGAATATTTTTCAGGCCAATAAACGTGGATTTTTCAAAGAATATTTTTCAGGCCAATAAACGTGGATTTTTCAAAGAATATTTTTCAGGCCAATAAACGTGGATTTTTCAAAGAATATTTTTCAGGCAAAAAAATTGGGTTTTTTAAAGAATATTTTTCAGGCCAATAAACGTGGATTTTTGTTAAGAATATTTTTTCAGGCAAAAAACTGGATTTTTAAAGAATATTTTTCAGGCCAATAAACGTGGATTTTTTAAAGAATATTTTTCAGACCAATAAACGTGGATTTTTTAAAGAATATTTTTCAGACCAATAAACGTGGATTTTTTAAAGAATATTTTTCAGGCCAATAAACGTGGATTTTTTAAAGAATATTTTTCAGGCCAATAAACGTGGATTTTTTAAAGAATATTTTTCAGGCCAATAAACGTGGATTTTTTAAAGAATATTTTTCAGGCCAATAAACGTGGATTTTTTAAAGAATATTTTTCAGGCCAATAAACGTGGATTTTTTAAAGAATATTTTTCAGGCCAATAAACGTGGATTTTTTAAAGAATATTTTTCAGGCCAATAAACGTGGATTTTTTAAAGAATATTTTTCAGGCCAATAAACGTGGATTTTTTAAAGAATATTTTTCAGGCCAATAAACGTGGATTTTTTAAAGAATATTTTTCAGGCCAATAAACGTGGATTTTTTAAAGAATATTTTTCAGGCCAATAAACGTGGATTTTTTAAAGAATATTTTTCAGGCCAATAAACGTGGATTTTTTAAAGAATATTTTTCAGGCCAATAAACGTGGATTTTTTAAAGAATATTTTTCAGGCCAATAAACGTGGATTTTTTAAAGAATATTTTTCAGGCCAATAAACGTGGATTTTTTAAAGAATATTTTTTCAGGCCAATAAACGTGGATTTTTTAAAGAATATTTTTCAGGCCAATAAACGTGGATTTTTTAAAGAATATTTTTCAGGCCAATAAACGTGGATTTTTCAAAGAATATTTTTCAGGCCAATAAACGTGGATTTTTCAAAGAATATTTTTCAGGCCAATAAACGTGGATTTTTAAAGAATATTTTTCAGGCCAATAAACGTGGATTTTTTCAAAGAATATTTTTCAGGCCAATAAACGTGGATTTTTAAAGAATATTTTTCAGGCCAATAAACGTGGATTTTTAAAGAATATTTTTCAGGCCAATAAACGTGGATTTTTTAAAGAATATTTTTCAGGCCAATAAACGTGGATTTTTTTAAAGAATATTTTTTCAGGCCAATAAACGTGGATTTTTTAAAGAATATTTTTCAGGCCAATAAACGTGGATTTTTTAAAGAATATTTTTCAGGCCAATAAACGTGGATTTTTTAAAGAATATTTTTCAGGCCAATAAACGTGGATTTTTTAAAGAATATTTTTCAGGCCAATAAACGTGGATTTTTTAAAGAATATTTTTCAGGCCAATAAACGTGGATTTTTTAAAGAATATTTTTCAGGCCAATAAACGTGGATTTTTTTAAAGAATATTTTTCAGGCCAATAAACGTGGATTTTTTAAAGAATATTTTTCAGGCCAATAAACGTGGATTTTTTAAAGAATATTTTTCAGGCCAATAAACGTGGATTTTTTAAAGAATATTTTTCAGGCCAATAAACGTGGATTTTTTAAAGAATATTTTTCAGGCCAATAAACGTGGATTTTTTAAAGAATATTTTTCAGGCCAATAAACGTGGATTTTTTAAAGAATATTTTTCAGGCCAATAAACGTGGATTTTTTAAAGAATATTTTTCAGGCCAATAAACGTGGATTTTTTAAAGAATATTTTTCAGGCCAATAAACGTGGATTTTTTTAAGAATATTTTTCAGGCCAATAAACGTGGATTTTTTAAGAATATTTTTCAGGCCAATAAACGTGGATTTTTTAAAGAATATTTTTCAGGCCAATAAACGTGGATTTTTTAAAGAATATTTTTTCAGGCCAATAAACGTGGATTTTTTTAAAGAATATTTTTCAGGCCAATAAACGTGGATTTTTTTAAAGAATATTTTTCAGGCCAATAAACGTGGATTTTTTTAAGAATATTTTTCAGGCCAATAAACGTGGATTTTTTAAGAATATTTTTCAGGCCAATAAACGTGGATTTTTTAAAGAATATTTTTCAGGCCAATAACGTGGATTTTTTAAAGAATATTTTTCAGGCCAATAAACGTGGATTTTTTAAAGAATATTTTTTCAGGCCAATAAACGTGGATTTTTTTAAAGAATATTTTTCAGGCCAATAAACGTGGATTTTTTAAAGAATATTTTTTCAGGCCAATAAACGTGGATTTTTTTAAGAATATTTTTCAGGCCAATAAACGTGGATTTTTTAAAGAATATTTTTCAGGCCAATAAACGTGGATTTTTTAAGAATATTTTTCAGGCCAATAAACGTGGATTTTTTAAAGAATATTTTTCAGGCCAATAAACGTGGATTTTTTAAAGAATATTTTTCAGGCCAATAAACGTGGATTTTTTAAAGAATATTTTTCAGGCCAATAAACGTGGATTTTTTAAAGAATATTTTTCAGGCCAATAAACGTGGATTTTTTAAAGAATATTTTTCAGGCCAATAAACGTGGATTTTTTAAAGAATATTTTTTCAGGCCAATAAACGTGGATTTTTTTAAAGAATATTTTTCAGGCCAATAAACGTGGATTTTTTAAAGAATATTTTTCAGGCCAATAAACGTGGATTTTTTAAAGAATATTTTTCAGGCCAATAAACGTGGATTTTTTAAAGAATATTTTTTCAGGCCAATAAACGTGGATTTTTTTAAAGAATATTTTTCAGGCCAATAAACGTGGATTTTTTAAAGAATATTTTTTCAGGCCAATAAACGTGGATTTTTTTAAAGAATATTTTTCAGGCCAATAAACGTGGATTTTTTAAAGAATATTTTTTCAGGCCAATAAACGTGGATTTTTTAAAGAATATTTTTCAGGCCAATAAACGTGGATTTTTTTAAGAATATTTTTCAGGCCAATAAACGTGGATTTTTTAAAGAATATTTTTTCAGGCCAATAAACGTGGATTTTTTAAAGAATATTTTTCAGGCCAATAAACGTGGATTTTTTAAAGAATATTTTTCAGGCCAATAAACGTGGATTTTTTAAAGAATATTTTTCAGGCCAATAAACGTGGATTTTTTAAAGAATATTTTTCAGGCCAATAAACGTGGATTTTTTAAAGAATATTTTTCAGGCCAATAAACGTGGATTTTTTAAAGAATATTTTTCAGGCCAATAAACGTGGATTTTTTAAAGAATATTTTTAGGCCAATAAACGTGGATTTTTTAAAGAATATTTTTCAGGCCAATAAACGTGGATTTTTTAAAGAATATTTTTTCAGGCCAATAAACGTGGATTTTTTAAAGAATATTTTTCAGGCCAATAAACGTGGATTTTTTAAAGAATATTTTTCAGGCCAATAAACGTGGATTTTTTAAAGAATATTTTTCAGGCCAATAAACGTGGATTTTTTAAAGAATATTTTTCAGGCCAATAAACGTGGATTTTTTAAAGAATATTTTTCAGGCCAATAAACGTGGATTTTTTAAAGAATATTTTTCAGGCCAATAAACGTGGATTTTTTAAAGAATATTTTTCAGGCCAATAAACGTGGATTTTTTAAAGAATATTTTTCAGGCCAATAAACGTGGATTTTTTAAAGAATATTTTTCAGGCCAATAAACGTGGATTTTTTAAAGAATATTTTTCAGGCCAATAAACGTGGATTTTTTTAAGAATATTTTTTCAGGCCAATAAACGTGGATTTTTTTAAGAATATTTTTCAGGCCAATAAACGTGGATTTTTTTAAGAATATTTTTCAGGCCAATAAACGTGGATTTTTTAGCCAATAAACGTGGATTTTTTAAAGAATATTTTTCAGGCCAATAAACGTGGATTTTTTAAAGAATATTTTTCAGGCCAATAAACGTGGATTTTTTAAAGAATATTTTTCAGGCCAATAAACGTGGATTTTTTAAAGAATATTTTTCAGGCCAATAAACGTGGATTTTTTAAAGAATATTTTTCAGGCCAATAAACGTGGATTTTTTAAAGAATATTTTTCAGGCCAATAAACGTGGATTTTTTAAAGAATATTTTTCAGGCCAATAAACGTGGATTTTTTAAAGAATATTTTTCAGGCCAATAAACGTGGATTTTTTAAAGAATATTTTTCAGGCCAATAAACGTGGATTTTTTAAAGAATATTTTTCAGGCCAATAAACGTGGATTTTTTAAAGAATATTTTTCAGGCCAATAAACGTGGATTTTTTAAGGAATATTTTTCAGGCCAATAAACGTGGATTTTTTAAAGAATATTTTTCAGGCCAATAAACGTGGATTTTTTAAAGAATATTTTTCAGGCCAATAAACGTGGATTTTTTAAAGAATATTTTTCAGGCCAATAAACGTGGATTTTTTAAAGAATATTTTTCAGGCCAATAAACGTGGATTTTTTAAAGAATATTTTTCAGGCCAATAAACGTGGATTTTTTAAAGAATATTTTTCAGGCCAATAAACGTGGATTTTTTAAAGAATATTTTTCAGGCCAATAAACGTGGATTTTTTAAAGAATATTTTTCAGGCCAATAAACGTGGATTTTTTAAAGAATATTTTTCAGGCCAATAAACGTGGATTTTTTAAAGAATATTTTTCAGGCCAATAAACGTGGATTTTTTAAAGAATATTTTTCAGGCCAATAAACGTGGATTTTTTAAAGAATATTTTTCAGGCCAATAAACGTGGATTTTTTAAAGAATATTTTTCAGGCCAATAAACGTGGATTTTTTAAAGAATATTTTTCAGGCCAATAAACGTGGATTTTTTAAAGAATATTTTTCAGGCCAATAAACGTGGATTTTTTAAAGAATATTTTTCAGGCCAATAAACGTGGATTTTTTAAAGAATATTTTTCAGGCCAATAAACGTGGATTTTTTAAAGAATATTTTTCAGGCCAATAAACGTGGATTTTTTAAGGAATATTTTTCAGGCCAATAAACGTGGATTTTTTAAAGAATATTTTTCAGGCCAATAAACGTGGATTTTTTAAAGAATATTTTTCAGGCCAATAAACGTGGATTTTTTAAAGAATATTTTTCAGGCCAATAAACGTGGATTTTTTAAAGAATATTTTTCAGGCCAATAAACGTGGATTTTTTAAAGAATATTTTTCAGGCCAATAAACGTGGATTTTTTAAAGAATATTTTTCAGGCCAATAAACGTGGATTTTTTAAAGAATATTTTTCAGGCCAATAAACGTGGATTTTTTAAAGAATATTTTTCAGGCCAATAAACGTGGATTTTTTAAAGAATATTTTTCAGGCCAATAAACGTGGATTTTTTAAAGAATATTTTTCAGGCCAATAAACGTGGATTTTTTAAAGAATATTTTTCAGGCCAATAAACGTGGATTTTTTAAAGAATATTTTTCAGGCCAATAAACGTGGATTTTTTAAAGAATATTTTTCAGGCCAATAAACGTGGATTTTTTAAAGAATATTTTTCAGGCCAATAAACGTGGATTTTTTAAAGAATATTTTTCAGGCCAATAAACGTGGATT